>NC_081400.1:4269258-4513230 GCF_030684315.1 Stegostoma tigrinum
CATGCCCCTCGTGGGTTTATAAACCTAAGTAAGGTACCCCCACTCAGCCTCCGACACTCCGGGGAAAACAGCCCCAGCCTCTCCCCTGTAGCCCAAATCCTCCGAATTGGGCAACATCTTTGTCAATTTTCATTCCTGAATTTTTACTGAATTCCAAATTCACCATCAGCCACGAAAGGATTGAAACACAGAGGTATCTGGAACACACTGCCAGGGGTGTTAGTAGGTGCGATAGCGAAGTTTAAGAGGGTTTAGACAGATGCATGAGCAGACAGAAGATAGAGGGATTCAGACCGTAAACAGGCAAATGGGATTAGTTTAGAATGGCATCATGGTCAGCACAGACATAGATGGGCTGAAGGGCTTGTTGCTGTGCTGTATACTGTTCTATGTTCTGTGTTTGGATGGATGTAGCTCAAAGGATAGGTCGACAGAAGACTCATGGCTGACTCAAAATGTTTACAGTTTTGTGAGCTGTTAATCCAGTAGACCCAGGTAATGGTCTCGGGGAGCCAGGTTTGAATCCTGCCATGGCAGATACTGGAATTTGAATTCAATAAAAATTAAGGGCCCAGTGATGACCCCGAAATGATTGTCAGATGAAAAAAGGAACACATATCCGGTTCACTAATGCCTTTTAGGGAAGGAAACTGCCAGCTTTACCTGGTCTGGCCTACACGTGACTCCAAACCCACAGCAATGTGCTTGACTCTTAACTGCCCCCCTGGGCAATTCGGGATGGGGCAATAAATGCCGGCCTAGCCAGTGATGCCCATGAATAAATTAAAAGCAAACAAGATAAAATGTAGGGGTCCTGGTGTGTGAGCCATTATCGCCATCTCGGGCCTAATGAGCCTCCTGGGTCTGTTTCTGTCTCTCAGTCACCCTGACAGCTTCTGATGTCTAACTGCTCTCTCTTCCTGCACAGGTTTCTGCTGGACCTATGAAGGTAAGTCCTTTCCAAGCAATGACTCCACTCAAAAGCCTTTCCTGTCACCTTCCGGCAGCGTTCCCTCTGAATGAGAAAGGACCTGAGACATTGGCTCATTTTTCACACAGCGTTCCGACTCAGTCAGTCAGACCCCCCCCGCCGTGGATCGCATTTTCATCCTCACTTTTCCGTGTGTCTAACCCCGTGCTGTCCCTGTCCCTGGGTGTGTTTGATGGTGGGGAGGCAGTGTAGAGGGAGCTTTACTCTATATATAACCCCATGCTGTCCCTGGGAATGTTTTGTTGGGGGACAGTGTAGAGGCAGCTTTACTCTATATCTAAACCTGTGCTGTCCCTGGGAATGTTTTGTTGGGGGACAGTGTAGAGGAAGCTTTACTCTGTATCTAACCCTGTGCTGTCCCTGTCCTGGGAGTGTCTGATGGGGGGTTAGTGTAGAGGGAGCTTTACTCTGTATCTAACCCTGTGCTGTCCCTGTCCCTGGGAGTGTTTGATGGGGGGATAGAGTAGGGGGAGCTTTACTCTGTATCTAACCCCGTGCTGTCCATGTCCCTGGGAGTGTTTGATGGGGGGGGACAGAGTAGAGGGAGCTTTACCCTGTATCTAAATACGTGCTGTCCCTGTCCGGGGAGGGTTTGATGGGGGACACTGTAGAGGGAGCTTTACACTGTATCTAACCCGATGCTGTCCCTGCCCTCGCAGTAATTGATGGGGATGTGGTAGAAAGGGAGGATTACTGTGCATCTAACCCTGTGCTGTCCCTGGGAGTGTTTGATGGAGCGGAGGAGAGTATGGAAAAAGCTTTTATTTGAATTTAAAAGGGTAGAGGATGCTTTACTCTGTACCTAATACTGTCTATCCTGGAGGTCTTTGATGGGACATGTGGTATATTACAGAGAGAGGGAGGAGGTGTAAGGGGCTGGAGGGGGTGAAAGAGATAGGGAGGGGGTGTAGGGGGCTGGAGGGGGTGACAGAGATAGGGAGGGGGTGTAGGGGGCTGGAGGGGGTGACAGAGATAGGGAGGGGGTGTAGGCGGATGGAGGGGGTGACAGAGATAGGGAGGGGGTGTAGGCGGATGGAGGGGGTGACAGAGATAAGGAAGGTGTGTAGGGGGCTGGAGGGGGTGACAGAGATAGGGAGGGGGTGTAGGGGGCTGGGAAGGTGACAGATAGGGAGGGGTGTAGGGGGCTGGAGGGGATGACAGAGATAGGGAGGGGGTGTAGGGGCTGGACGGGGTGACAGAGATAGGGAGGGGGTGTAAGGGGCTGGAGGGGGTTACAGAGATAGGGAGGGGGTGTAGGGGGCTGGAGGGTGTGACAGAGATAGGGAGGGGGTGTAAGGGGATGGAGGGGGTTACAGAGATAGGGAGGGGATGTCGGGGGCTGGAGGGTGTGACAGAGATAGGGAGGGGGTGTGGGGGCTGGAGGGGGTGACAGAGATAGGAAGGGGGTGTAGCGGGCTGGAGGAGGTGACAGAGATAGGGAGGCTGGAGGGTGTGACAGAGATAGGGAGGGGGTTTAAGGGGCTGGAGGGGGTGACAGAGATAGGAAGGGGGTGTAGCGGGCTGGAGGAGGTGACAGAGATAGGGAGGCTGGAGGGTGTGACAGAGATAGGGAGGGGGTTTAAGGGGCTGGAGGGGGTGACAGAGATAGGGAGGGGGTGTAGGGCGCTGGAGGGGGTGACAGAGATAGGGAGGGCGTGTAGGGGGTGACAGAGATAGGGAGGGGGTGTAGGGTGCTGGAGGGGGTGACAGAGATAGGGAGGGGGTGTAGGGGGCTGGAGGGGGTGACAGATAATAGGGAGGGGGTGTAGGGGGACGGAGGGGGTGACAGAGATAGAGAGAGGCTGTAAGGGGCTGGAGGGGGTGACAGATAATAGGGAGGGGGTGTAGGGGACTGGAGGGGGTGACAGAGATAGGGAGGGGGTGTAGGGGGCTACAGGGGGTGACAGAGATAGGGAGGGGGTGTAGGGGGCTGGAGGGGGTGACAGAGATAGGGAGGGGGTGTAGGGGGCTGGAGGGGGTGACAGAGATAGGGAGGGGGTGTAGGGGACTGGAGGGGGTGACAGAGATAGGGAGGGGGTGTAGGGGGCTGGAGGGGGTGACAGAGATAGGGAGGGGGTGTAGGGGGCTGGAGGGGTTGACAGAGATAGGGAGGGGGTGTGGGGGCCGGATTATCTCTGAGCTAAGCGCTTCGGCCCATTGAATGCAGGCCCCTCGGGACCAGAGAACTGGAAAACGGAATATGGACATTGCGGGGAGCGATGGCAGTCTCCAGTTGATATCGATACGGATATTGTCACCTTTGACCCGTCCCTGACACCGGTCCGATTAAAGGGATACAGCGAACCGGAGGGGGAAGCGTTCACCCTCTCAAACACCGGCCACACAGGTACGGACGGGGCCAGCAGGGGACACTAGCTGCATTTGGGGATAGGGCCAGCACGGGCTAGTCGGGCCGAAAGGTCTGCTTCCGCGCTGCATGGCTCTCTGACCGTGTGGAGCTTTTCAAATCACTTGCATCGATCTTGTATTGACTTTGTCGGGAGGCCATGGGCGGGTGGGGATGTTCCCGGACCCGTGATCCAGAGCAACCCCTTCACATCCCCCCCTCCCCCCCAGCCACCCCCAGGCTCATGCTGTGGGGCCGCGGGTCTCTGGTGGCATTTAGACTCATCACGTCCGAGCTTGGGAACCTGGTGACAACAAACATTGACTCGCAAATCGCGAAGGGTCAGGAACCAGAGGTGGGGGTGACAGACATGTGCAGGGGGTGTATGGGGCTGGAGGGAGTGACAGAGAGTGGGAGGGGGTGTAGGGGGCTGGAGGGGGTGACAGACATGTGCAGGGGGTGTAGGGGGCTGGTGGGGGTGACAGACACAGGGAGGGGGTGACAGAGATAGGGAGGGTGGGTGTAGGGGGCTGGAGGGGGTGACAGAGATAGGGAGGGGGTGTAGGGGGCTGGAGGGGGTGACAGAGACAGGGAGGGGGTGACAGAGATAGGGAGGGTGGGTGTAGGGGGCTGGAGGGGGTGACAGAGATAGGGAGGGGGTGTAGGGGGCTGGAGGGGGTGACAGAGACAGGGAGGGGGTGACAGAGATAGGGAGGGGGTGACAGAGATAGGGAGGGTGGGTGTAGGGGGCTGGAGGGGGTGACAGAGATAGGGAGGGGGTGTAGGGGGCTGAAGGGGGTGTCAGAGACAGGGAGGGGGTGACAGAGATAGGGAGGGGGTGTAGGGGGCTGGAGGGGGTGACAGAGACAGGGAGGGGATGACAGAGATAGGGAGGATAGGGGTGTAGTGGGGTGGAGGGGGTGACAGAGATAGGGAGGGGGTGTAGGGGGCTGGAGAGGTGACAGAGATAGGGAGGGGGTGTAGGGTGATGGAGGGGGGACAGAGATCTGGGGGGGTGTGGGGGGGAGTGTGCAAAGTCAGTCTTCCTGAAAGCAATCCTGGAGCTGGAGGAACACAGCAGAATCAGAGGAGCAGGAATAGTTGACGTTTTGTGTCGGAATCTTCTTTGGAAAATGGAGCATTTTTTTCAGTCCCTTAAAACGTCTGCAAAAGGTCTTCTGAGAAAAGATGGTCTCTGCAAGATGATCAGAGGATTAGATAGGGTGGACAGTGAGAGTCTTTTTCTGAGGATGATGACTTCAGCTTGTACAAGGGGGCATAGCTGCAAATTGAGGGGTGATAGATTTAAGACAGATGTCAGAGGCAGGTTCTTTACTCAGACAGTAGTAAGGGCGTGGAACACCCTGCCTGCCAATGTAGTTAATTCAGCCACATTAGGGGCATTTAAACAGCCCTTGGATAAGCATATGGATGATGATGGGATAGTGTAGGGGGTGGGAGCTTAGATTAGTTCACAGTTCGGCGCAACATCGAGGACCGAAGGGCCTGTTCTGCGCTGTATTGTTCTATGTTCTATGAAACCAGAAACCAACAGAGAGAGAGAGAGAGAGACAGCTACTGAGTTGCAAATGGGGATGGACAGAGTGTGTGTGTGTGTGTGTGTGTGTGTGTGTGTGTGTGTGTAAGTGGGATGGGATGACCTGAGGGGAGCAGGTGTTGCAAGGTGTGACGGATGTAAACATGTATTGCCCCCTCGCCAGTCAACCCACCCCCTTCCACCACTCTGTTGTCCAATGCATGTCCTCTCTTTCATTTCCCTGCACAGTGCAACTGACCCTACCCACAGCCATGCACATCTGCAGTCTCCCCATGGCCTACACAGCTACACAGATGCACTTTCACTGGGGGAGCGTGGAACATCCCCAGGGATCGGAACACCTCGTGGATGGAGAGAGAGCTCAGGCTGAGGTAGGAGCCACAGAGTAGTGGTGGTTGGGGGAGTAGGGATGTCAACTCTGGGCTTGTTTGCCTGCCTCCAGTGTTTCAGTCACTCCCCCCCCCGACCCTGGACCCATCTGCCACCCATCAGCAACCTCAGTTTGAAAGTCTCACCGTCTCGCGACTCTCCATGACATTCTCTGCCTCCCCCACCTCCTCCCTATCTCTGTCACCCCCTCCAGCCCCCTACACCCCCTCCCTATCTCTGTCACCTCCTCCAGCCCCTACACCCCCTCCCTATCTCTGTCACCTCCTCCAGTCCCCTCCACCCCCTCCCTATCTCTGTCAGCCCCTCCCTATCCCTGTCAGCCCCTCCCTATCTCTGTCAGCCCCTCCCTATCCCTGTCACCCCCTCCCTATCTCTGTCACCTTCTCCAACCCCTCCCTATCTCTGTCACCCCCTCCAGCCCCCTACACCCCCTCCCTGTCTCTGTCACCTCCTCCATCCCTTTCACCCATCCCTATCTCTGTAATCCCCCCTCCCCACCTGAACTAAGTCTGGGTACATCAGTTGCTGCCCTGGGCCAGAAAGTGCCTCCTTCCACCGCCCCATAAGGGAACATCGGTGTTGTGATGCCCTCCTTAGTTGAACGTTCAGTTGCCGAGGTGCCAGACTATGGACCCCCATCGAGCAAGCCATTATAGCCCAATGCAGACAATAATGGATTGGTAACGGGGCACAGACGCGAGCTGTCAGCTGGTTTGATCATTTGCAGGTCCATGTCGTTCACTACAATTCTGAGAAATACCGGAATGTGTCGGAGGCCATGAGCGAGGAGGATGGATTGCTGGTCCTGGGAATTCTCATGGAGGTGAGGTATTTGCGGACAGCCTGAATCAGAGTGGGGATCCCACATGTAAACATTCCTGTGTAACAATGTAGTTCTGACTTCTGTCCAGTTGGTGGCGCCACATTTTGAAGTCTGGCCCTCCAGTTCATTGATCTATTTCATCGCAATCAGTAATCAGACTCAACTTCTTGATCAAACAACAAAAAGTCTATTTTCTCATCCACTTTTGAACCCAAAATTTATCTTAGAGATGTACAGCATGGAAACAGACCCCTCAATCCAACCTGCCTGTGCTGATCTGATATCCTACATTAAT
Source organism: Stegostoma tigrinum (assembly GCF_030684315.1). NCBI lineage: Eukaryota > Metazoa > Chordata > Chondrichthyes > Orectolobiformes > Stegostomatidae > Stegostoma > Stegostoma tigrinum. The sequence continues at coordinate 4,275,663 of NC_081400.1, forward strand.
CTGGTCCCATTTGCCAGCATTTGTCTAAACCCTTCCCATCCACATCCACATCCAGACGCCTTTTAAATGCTGTAACTGTACCAGCCTCCACCCACTTCCTCTGGCAGCTTGTTCCATACACGCACCACCCCCGTGAGAAAAAGTTACCCCTCAGGTCCATTTTAAATCCCTCCCCTCTCACCTTATACCTACACCTTCTAGGGCTCTCCTACCCGAGAGAAATGACCTTGGCTGTTCATCCTATCCATGCTCCTCATGATTTTATAAACCTCTATAAGGTCACCACTCAGCCTCTGACACTCCAGGGAAAATAGTCCCAGACTATTCAGCCTCTCCCTGTAACTTTACATCCTCGTAAATCTTTTCTTCATCCTATAAGTTTGATAAGACCATAGCCCACAAGACATGGGATCAGAAACGAATGCCATTCAGCCCGTCGAGTCTACTCTGCCATTCAGTCATGGCTGATAACATCCTTCCTTTCGCAGGGGGACCAGAATTGAACTAAGTATTCCACAAGTGGCCTAACTAATGTCCCTCTGTTTGTCCGTGGGTGTCGCTGGCTGGGCCCAGCATTCATTACCCGTCCCTAGTTGCCCCTTGAGAAGGTGGGGAGTGGAGCTGCCTTCTTGAACTGCTGCAGTCTATGGCCTGTGGGTTGACCCACAATGCCACTTAGGGAGGGAATTCCACGACTTTGACCCAGCGACACTGAAGGAGCGTCAATATATTTCCAAGCTGGGATGCTCTAGATGGTAATGTATACAGGTTTGGAATGAGGGTAATTTTTTTCCCCTCCTGGATTGGAGAATTACCAGTGAGACAATCTATTTTTACTGAATTTGCCTTTGCCAAGGGTGTGTTTATCAGATGTTACTATATTGGAACAGTTACTGTTTAGTAACAGTTTAATCATCTATTATTCTGTTACGTTTTCTAATAGCATTAGGTTATTTCAATTTCATCTTTCTTTAGTTGTATTTTAACCATAGTGTTTGAATAAAGTGTGTTTTGCTTCAAGACAGATAGTTTGACCTATTGAATTGCATCTAGAACACAACACCTGGCACTTGCTTTTAAAACAAGAAAAAGTTAGGATCTAGACTATTTTCTTATATATTTTGGGGGAGCTTGGTCTGACAGTGCATGTAGGAATTTTGAAAAGGGGTACATTTTAAATAATGGAGTTATAAGTTAGAATTTCACATCTCTTTTTTTGCTGGTTTAAAAACAATTTGATTACATAGCTAGTTATTTTCTTGTTGACGTAAAAGGTACAAGCCTGTACATATCCCTCTAGAGACAACACAGTTGTGGAGCTGGAGGAACACAGCAGGCTGGACAGCATTAGAGGAGCAGGAAAGTTGATGTTTCGGATCGGGACCCTTCTTCAGAAACAAAAACATTCCTGCTCCTCTGATGCTGCCTGGCCAGCTATATTCCTCCAGCTCCACACTGCGTTGTCTCAGACTCCAGCATCTGCAGTTCCTACTATCTCCATTATGGTGGGATCGTTTGGCCGAACTACTTACAACTGTCACAAATTAATGCATACCACAAAAAGGCAAGACTGACACACGTTATTTTGTATTCAATAAAGGTTGGACAAAATATAAACCCAGCTTATGAAAATATTCTCAGGCACCTCGACTCTATACCACATTCAGGTAAGGCAATATGATTCAGGCAGATAAATAAATTAGTCCCTTGCTATTAATTCTGTAGTCATAGAGATATGCAGCACGGACCCAGGTCCTTTGGTCCAATTCATCTCTGCCAATCAGATATCCCAAATTAATCTAGTTTCATTTGCCAACATTTCTCTCTAAATCCTTCCTATCCATGTCCCCATCCAGATGCCTTTTAAATGCTGTAACTGTACCAGCCCCCACCCACTTCCTCTGGCAGCTCCTTCCATACATGCACCACCCTCTGCGTGAAAAAGTTGCCCCTCAGGTTCCTTTCCCCTCTCACCTTAAACCTATGCCCCTCTAGTTTTGGACACCCCTTCCCTGGGGGTGAAGACCTTGTCTATCCCCCCTATCCATGCCCCTCATGGTTTTATAAACCTCTATAGGGTCACCCCCTCAGCCTCTCATGATCCAGGGGAAATAGCCCCAGCCTATTCTGCTTCTCCCCAGAGCCCAAACCCTCCAATCCCTGGCAACATCCTTGTAAATCTTTTCAAATTTCACAGCGGCTTTCCTATAGCAGGGAGACCGGAATTGAACACAGTATTCCGAAAGCGGCCCTAACCAATGTCCTGTACAGCCACAACATGACCCTCCCAACTCCGATACTCAATGCACTGACCAATAAAGGCAAGCGTACCGAACACCTTCCACACCACCCTGTCTACCTGCAACTCCACTTCCAAGGAACTATGAACCTACAGCCTTGCTCAGGCACCACTCCCCAGGGCACTGTGTCACCAACTTCCTCCTCCTTTTCCTGGCCAGCTCTGCTCTGGTTCTCCGAGCCCTGGATAATCCTTTTGCCAAATCCTGTTTTGTGGAGCTAAAACCAATATCCAAGCTGTTGCTCCTGAGTCAGGTCCGACAGTGTCCTGCACCGGATGAGATATTAAGCCGGAACTTGAAAGGTCCTACCACTGAGAGAGAAGATATTTTGGTTTCCCGGCCAATACAGTTAATTTCAAACTGTTGCTGGACAAGGAAGCTAGCAACCAATTTTCCAGTAGTAAGCTCCTCCGCAATGTGATGTCCTATAGATAGTCAGATATATTCTTTAGTCATTTCGGTCATAGAGTCATACAGCACAGAGACAGACCCTTTAGCCCTAGCGATCCATTCTAACCATAATCCCAAACTAAACTAGTGCCTGCTCCTGGCCCATATCCATCCAAACCTTTCCCATTCATGTACTTATCCAAATGTCTTTTAAATGTTGTAAGTGTGCCACATCCACCACTTCCTCAGGAAGCTCATCCCACACAAGAGCTACTCTGTGTAACAAAGTTGTCCCTCATGTCTTGTTTAAATCTTTCTCCTCTCCCCTGAAAAATATGCCCCCCCCGTCTCGAAATCCTCCACCCTATGGAAAAGACATTTTATACCCAGCAAAATTTTATCAACCTCGATAAGACCTCACCCTTCAACATCCTACACTCCAGTGAAAAAAAATCCAGACCTATCCAGCCAGTCGTTATATCTTAAACCCTCCTTTCCCGGTAATATCCTGGTAAATCTTTTCTGAACCCTCTCCAGTTCAATAGTATTCTTCCTTTAACAGGATTGCCAGAACTGGACACGGTATTCCAAAAGGAGGCTTCACCAATTTTTACAACCTCAACATGATGTCCCAACTCAAAGATCTGAGCAATGAAGGCAAGCGTGCTAAATGCCTTCTTAAAGCCCCCCCCCACCCCCGTCTACTTGTGACCCAAACTTCAAAGAATTATGTATCTGTACTCCCAGGCCTTTCTGTTCTACTGCACGACCCAGAACCCTATCATTAATTCTGTAAGGTAAAGGGTAGATATTAATGCAAGGACGCTCTTCTTCAGGAAGTAACATGTGCCAGCTTTTCCTTAATCTAGAAAGGGTAAAGAACGTGGGGAAATATAGGCCAGTATGTCATTGGGAGAATGTTAAAATCTGTACTTAACAATAAAGTAGTGGGACGTTTAGCAAACTGTAACACCATTAAGCAAAATCAACACGGTTTTGTGAATGGAGAACAGTACGTGATGCATTGATTAGTGTTGTTTGGGGGTAGATAAAGGGAAACAAGTCGATATAATGCATTTAGAGTTCCAAAAGGCATTCTAGAAAAGGAGACTGAAAGAGATAAGCGTTGGGTAAGGGCTTGATACTTTAGCACGGGAAAGAGTATCAGGCAAGAGGGAGTCAGAAATTCTTTCCTTTTAGAAGGCTGTGAGCTTCTGAAATTCCCCTTCCTCCTAATGCAGTGAATGCAGAATCATTAAGTATTTTTAGATTGAATCTTAATTACCACGGGAGTGAAAGATTGTCAGCTGGGTATCGCAAGAATATTGAAATGAGGTTAAATTACATCAGGCTTCAAGGGCCTACTTTGGTTCCCTCTTGGTTTGTTTGTATAAACGGATAATTTTCAGGTTAATGAAATGTAAGCTTTGGAGTGCTGTTGGGGACCAACAATACGCCCTTAACTATTTCCAGTCTATATTAGTGACTTGGCTAGAGAGCGTATTGTTGCTATATTTGAAAAACAACATGAGTTCTAACGAAGATGCAACCACGTCTGCATTATTGTTACGAAGTTGGGTAGCGTAATCATGAATTGGAAGGCAGGAAGTCAGAAATTGTTCGTAAAAAGTGATCTCGGGTTCAAGAGTGCCGTCATCCCTGTAAGAGCTTGCGCATTGTCAGTGCTGGGAAGTTTATAAATGCAGGTGCATCCAAACACAAGCATTTTGTGTAGAACAGCCGAGCAGCATATTTTCCCAAGACCACCAGCTTTGAAACTGGCCAATTAACTGAAACCAAGCGCCGAGATACAGAAAGCCAACTGAGTTTAAATCTGATGGTGTTTACAACCTGAAACCTATCATATTGGAAGAATTGAATTTTTCGTTGTGGGTATATCAGAAAATCAAGGAGAGCCGTCTGCGACCTGCCCAGAGACAGCACCATTCAGATCTCAGAGACCGCCCTCCTAACTAACCAAATGCACCATGGCATTTCAGCTCAAAGTCCTTATTGCATATACAATGGTGATAAAGCATCCCTGACTGCAGAATTAGTGGAAGAAAGGCGTTTGCGAAGAGGGCAGAGAATATTCCAGAAGACAGACTGTGCGAACTTGGAGAGGATTTATATAATTCATTCTTCTGTTATTAATGGAGTTTATTAAGTGGGACTTATGTTTATTTGAAACTTTGTTGACTTAAATAGGCACAGTGGCTCAGTGGTTAGCACCGCTGCCTCACAGTGCGGGGAACCCAGGTTTGATCTCACCCCCGGGCGACTGTCTATGTGGGTTTTCTCCGCGTGTTTCCACAGCCCAAAGATGTGCGGGTTAGGGTGGGTTGGCCGTGCTAAATTGTCCTGTAGTGCCCAGGGATGTGTGGGTTAGGGTGGATTGGCCGTGCTAAATTGTCCCGTAGTGCCCAGGGATGTGCGGGTTAGGGTGGATTGGCCGTGCTAAATTGTCCCGTAGTGCCCAGGGATGTGCGGGTTAGGGTGGATTGGCCGTGCTAAATTGTCCCGTAGTGCCCAGGGATGTGTGGGTTAGGGTGGATTGGCCGTGCTAAATTGTCCCGTAGTGCCCAGGGATGTGCGGGTTAGGGTGGATTGGCCGTGCTAAATTGTCCCGTAGTGCCCAGGGATGTGCGGGTTAGGGTGGATTGGCCGTGCTAAATTGTCCCGTAGTGCGCAGGGATGTGCGGGTTAGGTTGGGTTGGCCGTGCTAAATTGTCCCGTAGTGCCCAGGGATGTGCGGGTTAGGGTGGGTTGGCCGTGCTAAATTGTCCTGTAGTGCCTAGGGATGTGCGGGTTAGGGTGGGATTGGCCGTGCTAAATTGTCCCATAGTGCCCAGGAATGTGTGGGTTAGGGTGGATTGGCCGTGCTAAATTGTCCTGTAGTGCCCAGGGATGTGCGGGTTAGGGTGGATTGGCCATGCTAAATTGTCCCGTAGTGCCCAGGGATGTGCGGGTTAGGGTGGGATTGGCCGTGCTAAATTGTCCCGTAGTGCTCAGGGATGTGCGGGTTAGGGTGGGTTGGCCGTGCTAAATTGCCCCATAGTGCCCAGGGATGTGTGGGTTAAGGTGGATTGGCCGTGCTAAATTGTCCCGTAGTGCCCAGGGATGTGCGGGTTAGGGTGGATTGGCCGTGCTAAATTGTCCTGTAGTGCCCAGGGATGTGCGGGTTAGGGTGGGATTGGCCGTGGGAAATTGTCCCGTAGTGCCCAGGGATGTGCGGGTTAGGGTGGGTTGGCCGTGCTAAATTGCCCCGTAGTGCCCAGGGATGTGTGGGTTAAGGTGGATTGGCCGTGCTAAATTGTCCCGTAGTGCCCAGGGATGTGCGGGTTAGGGTCGATTGGCCGTGCTAAATTGTCCTGTAGTGCCCAGGGATGTGCGGGTTAGGGTGGGATTGGCCGTGGGAAATTGTCCTGTAGTGCCCAGGGATGTGCGGGTTAGGGTGGGTTGGCCGTGCTAAATTGTCCTGTAGTGCCCAGGGATGTGCGGGTTAGGGTGGGATTGTCCATGCTAAATTGTCCCGTAGTGCCCAGGGATGTGCAGACTGGGTCGGTTGGCCATGGGAAATGCAGGGTTACGAGGATAGAATGAGTGTATGGGTCTGGCTCGGACGCTGTTTACAGAATCAAGATAGACTCAATGGGCCGAATCACCTGCTTCCACATTGTCGGGATCCTGTGGTTCTATGAAGGAGTTTGAAAGAGGAGCAAGAGAGTTTTAAGGGCAGTGAGAGGGGAGAGATTTAAAAGGGACCTGAGGGACAACTTTTTCATGCAGAGGGTGGTGCGTGCGTGGAACGAGCTGCCACAGGAAGTGTTGGAGGCTGGTACAGTTACAACATTTACAAGGCATCTGGGTGGGCACATGAATAGGAAGAGTTTAGGGGGATATGGGCCAAATGCAGGTGAATGGGACTCGCCTAGTTGAGGATGTGTGGACGGCGTGGACGAGTTGGGCCGAGCGGTCTGTTCCCCTGCCGTGTGTGTCTACCAACCCTCTGAGAGAAGAAATTCCCCCTCATCTCAGTCTTCTGGTCCTCGACTCTCCCGTGAGGGGGTTAAAACGTCCTCTCAGCATTGATCCTGAAGAATCGTCAATGAGATAAGTAAGCGAGAGTCCCAACCTGTTTTTGCTTTTGCTCCAAGGAAAGCCATATTCAACCGCTCTCCCTGTTCCTCAATTCCTAGGTCAGGAGGTCAAGATTCCTTCCTTCGATGTCCACTTGCTGTTTCCCAAACAGTTGGATGACTACTTCACGTACAGCGGTTCACTGACCACCCCACCTTGCTTCCAGTCTGTCCAATGGATCCTCTTCCATCAGCGAGTACAGCTCTCCCAGTCACAGGTACTGGTCGGCCATTGGCGATGGTCCCCTTAGGGCCTAGTCTCTCAATTGCAAAGGGAGTTGTGTCTGTGGTAATTTGGGAGTGTTTGGACCCCGTTTTCCTCCCAAGGCTCCGTTGCAGGGGGAGCTGGAAATACCTTCTCAACGGAAGAGGTGGAAAATCTCAACTGGAGTCCATAGGCTTACTGATGTCTAACGGCATTGGCGTAATGATGGTAGTGTCCCCAGGCTAAGGGGAGGAGGAGGCCATGGCCTATTAGTATAGACACATAATCTAGAGAGAAAAACGCTGGAAAAGCTCAGCAGGTTTGGCAGGAGCGAAATCAGGGTTAACGTTTCGGGTCCTTCCACAGGACTGACGGGATTTTATTGCAGAAGACATGATGCAGGGAGGGAGGCCAAGCAGTAAACATTAGAGGCCACAGAAGAGAGAGAGAAGAGCAGTTGGACAGCTAGAGAAGTGGGTTACAATCAGTGTGGGAGGGTGAGGAGCTGTTAACGGGCCCTGTTAGTGGCTAACATCGGGTTGTGTGTGACAGCAGGCCATGTGCATTGGGGTCAGGGTTTGGGCTAAGGTCACGGGAAAAGGTGCCTCGAGCCCTCAAATTGTTGAACTCGAGGGAAGAACACAGCCGGCCTCTCCTGGTCTGGTCTGCACATGACTCCAGACCCAAAGCAAAGTGGTTGTCTCCTAACCCTTAAGGGAGGGGCACTAAATGCTGACCCATGCCACATTCCCATGAATGGATTAAAACGAAGACACCCTTCTGGCAACGAGGGTTCAAATCCTGCCAGGGTCTGCCGATGGAATTTAAATTCACCGAATCGGATTTAGTCTTTGCTTTTCATTTATTCGCTGGTGGGATTTGGGCATCGCTGGCTTACCTGGCATTTATTGCCCAGAGGGCAGTCAAGCGTCAACAACACATTGCAGTGGGTCTGGAGTCACGTATAGGCCCAGACCAGGTAAGGATGCCAGTTTCCCTTCCACAATCGCTATTAGTTTCACGGTCAACGTCAGACTATTAATTCCAGATTTCTTTTGTTGAATTCACATTCCGCCATCCACTGTAGTGGGATTCGGACCTGGGTCCCCAAGACATTCCCTGGGTTTCTGGAGCTACATTCTCACTGGTAACACCACCAGGCCACCATCTTCCCACTTCCCATCATTGTTTACGGTTAAGAAGGAGATCCATGGGTTGGGGTGGGGGGATCACTCATGGGGGAAGGAAATCTACCAACCTTACCCCCTGGGTCTGGGCCTACACACAGCATCTTAGCTGCCCTCTGAAGAGACCTTTGGGCCAGCGGCTGAAGGAGCGACAATGCCAGGCTCACCAGCGATCCCCACCTCCCATGAAAGAGTTGGACAAACGATTGGAGAACAATCCTTTCTCGAACCTGGGGGGAACAGGGGGGTGGGGTTGGGGGTGGGGTCTGTTGGGGGGAGGGACGCTCTAGGCTTCGCTGAGAAGTGAGATCATGTCTTGACCTTACACCGACTGACACAGAGGGGGCTCCAGGGCCTTTAATGGCTGTAAACAGCCCCGGAACCAGGCGCTATAGAAATTCAACCCTGCGTCTTCTCTCCTTCCCACAGTTTGCGGCCTTTAAGACCAAATTGTTCAGAACGGGACCTGACGTTGCCGCGAAGCAGCCCCTGGTCAACAATTTCCGAATAGCTCAGCCCCTCAATGACAGAAAGATCCGAGCTTCCTTCTCAATGGGTGAGTGGCGAATGATCCAGTGGATCACTGATTGACTCATTGGCTGTGAATTAGCGAGCGGGCGCTCTGTCCCGGCAGGTCGTATCGCCCAAATTCCAGCAGGACCCCGGAGATTTCGGCATCTCATCCAGGCTGTTGTGCCCAGCCTCGGCGCTGAGGGAGCGGGCGGGTCAGGGCCGAGGGAGCGGACACTGTCGGAGGGTCAGGGCCGAGGGAGCGGGCACTGTCGGAGGGTCAGGGCCGAGGGAGCGGGCACTGTCGGAGGGTCAGTGCCGAGGGAGCGGGCACTGTCGGAGGGTCAGGGCCGAGGGAGCGGGCACTGTCGGAGGGTCAGTGCCGAGGGAGTGGGCACTGTCGGGGGGTCAATGCCGAGGGAGCGGGCACTGTCGGAGGGTCAGTGCTGAGGGAGCAGGCACTGTTGGAGGGTCAGCGTTTGAGGGAGGGGGCACTGTCGGAGGGTCAGTGCTGAGGGAGTGGGCACTGTCGGAGGGTCAGCGCTGAGGGAGCGGGCACTGTCGGACGGTCGGCGCTGAGGGAGCGGGCGCTGTTGGAGGGTCAGTGCTGAGGGAGCGGGCGCTGTTGGAGGGTCAGTGCTGAGGGAGCAGGTGCTGTTGGAGGGTCAGTGCTGAGGGAGCGCTGCAGAGTTCACACAGTATTCCAAAAGTAGCCAAACCAGTGTCCTGTACAGCTGCGATATGGCCTCCCCACACAGTGTGCATTTACCAGGAAAGGGAAGCTTCTGGAATACTGCACATAACTCTACGTTGTCCTGCTACAGGGAGGATGTTGTGACACCCGAAAATGTGCAGAAAAGATTGACAAGGATGTTGGAGGGTTTGAGCTACAGGGAGAGGCTGGAATAGACTGGGGCTATTTTCCCTTGGGAATGGACACTGAGGGGTGACCTTACCAAAGTTTATAAAATCATGAGGGGCGTGGATAGGATGAATAGAACAAAAGATCAAAGAAAATTACAGCACAGGAACAGGCCCTTCGGCCCTCCAAACCTGTACCGATCCAGATCCTCGATCTAAACCTGTCGCTATTTTCCAAGGATTTGTATCCCTCTGCTCCCTGCCAATTCATGTATCTATCTAGATACATCTTAAATGACGCTATTGTGCCCACCTCTAGCACCTCGCGTTCCAGGCACCCACCACCCTCTGTGTAAAGAACTTTCCACACATATGTCCCTTAAACTTTCCTCCTCTCACATTGAACTCATGACCCCTCGTAATTGAGTCCCCCACTCTGGGGATAAGCTTCTTTCTCTCCGTCCTGTCTATACCTCTCATGATTTTGTAGACCTCAATCAGGTCCCCCCTCAACCTCCATCTTTTTAATGTAAATAATTCTTAATCTACTCAACCTCTCTTCATAGCTAGCACCCTCCATACCAGGCAACATCCTGGTGAACCTCCTCTGCACCGTCTCCAAAGCATCCACATCCTTTTGGGAATGTGGCGACCAGAACAGTACGCACTATTCGAAATGTGGTTGAACCAAAGTCCTACACAACTGCAACATGACCTGCCAACTCTTGTACTCAATAACCCTGTACAATGAAGGAAAGCATGCCATATGCCTTCTTGACCACCCAATTGACCTGCGTTGGCACCTTCAGGGAACAATGGACCTGAACACCCAGATCTCTCTGTTCATCAATTTTCCCCAGGACTTTTCCATTTACTGTATAGTTTGCCCTTGAATTTGATCGTCCAAAATGCATCACCTCGCATTTACCTGGATTGAACTCCATCTGCCATTTCTCTGCCCAACTCTCCAATCTATCTATATTCTGCTGCATTTTCCAACAGTCCCCTTCACTATCTGCTACTCCACCAAATTTAGTGTCAACTTGCTAATCAGACCATCTATACCTTCCTCCAAATCATTTATGTATATTACAAACAACACAGATCCCAGCACAGATCCCTGTGGAACACCACTGGTCACAGGTCTCCAATTTGAGAAACCCCCTTCCACTACTACTCTGTATCCTGTTGCCTAGCCAGTTTTTTAATCCATCTAGCTAGTACACCCTGGACCCCATGCGACTTCACTTTCTCCATCAGCCTACCATGGGGAACCTTATCAAATGCCGCTTTGAAGTCCATGTATATGACATCTACAGCCCTTCCCTCATCTATCAACTTTGTCACTTCCTGAAAGAATTCTATCAAGTTGGTAAAACATGACCTTCCCTGCACAAAACCATGCTGCCTATCATTAATAAGCCCATTTCCTTCCAAATGTAAATAGATCCTATCCCTCAGTATCTTCTCCAGCAGCTTCCCCACCACTGATGTCAGGCTCACTCTATAATTACCCCTGATTATCCCTGATACCCTTCTTAAACAAGGGGACAACATTAGCAATTCTCCAGTCCTCCGGGACCTCACCCATGCTCAAGGGGCTGAGGTCTTTCTAGCCAGGGGTAGGGGGAGTCCAAAACTAGAGGGGCATAGGTTTAAGCTGAGAGGGGGAAGATTTGGGCAACTTTTTCGCACACAGGAAGGAGTATGGATTGAGCTGCCAGCGGACGGTTTTTTACAATTCATGAACGGGATGATAGCATCGCTGGCCAGGCAGCATTTATCGCCCATCCCTAATTGCCCCAGAGGGCAGTTAAGAGTCAACCATGTTGCTGCTGGCCTGGAGTCACATGTAGGCCAGACCAGGTAAGGGTGGCAGTTTCCTTCCCTAAAGGGCATTAGTGAACCAGATAGTTTTTTCCGACAATCGACACTGCATTCACCGCCATCATTAGACTCTTCATTCCAGATATTTATTGAATTCAAATTCCACCATCTGCCGTGGTGAGATTTGAATCTGGGTCTGTGCATTAACAACAGTAATACTACTAGGCCATGCCTTTCCCTAAGGGGTGGAGGCTGGTACAATTACAACATTTAAGAGACATCTAGATGAGTTCACGAATAGGAAGGATTTAGAGGAATAGGAAGGATTGTGAGGTATCGGGACCAGATGCTGGCAAATGGGACTAGATCAGATTGGGATACCTGATTGGGTCAGTACAGGCAAGTTGGACCGAAGGGTCTGTTTCCATGCTGCAGACCGGAAAAGAGATGGGGTTTCGGACGGAGGTATATAAAATTTTAAAAGGGGTTGGTAAGGAGGATGCCGAACAGATGCTCCCCCTTGAGGGACAGTCATGAACATGAGATACAGATTGAGAGGAGGTGGGTTCAAAAGTGGGACGAGGAGAAACTGCTTCTTTCAGACGGCTGTGAATCTGTGGAACTCACTGCCCCAGAGTGCAGCGGAGGCACTATGAATGAACAGGTTCGAAAGCGATATGTTTCTGATGAAAAGTGGGATAAAATGCTATGGGGAGCAAGTGGGAGATGGAGTTGGGACCAGCCCCGATCATGCTAATCGTTTTAGAGTTGGCACGATGGCTCGGTGGTTAGCAGTGCTGTTTCACAGCACCAGGGACCCGAGTTCGATTCCACCCTCAGGCAACTGTCTGTGTGGAATTTGCACATCCTCCCTGTGTCTGTGTGGATTTCCTCCGGGTGCTCCGGTTTCCTCGCAGTCACATAGGTGTGCGGGTTGGCTGTGCTAAATTGTCCCGTAGTGCCCAGGGATGTGCGGGTTGGGGTGGGATTGGCCGTGCTAAATTGCCCCGTAGTGCCCAGGGATGTGCGGGTTAGGGTGGGTTGGCCGTGCTAAATTGTCCCGTAGTGCCCAGGGATGTGCGGGTTAGGGTGGATTGGCCGTGCTAAATTGTCCCGTAGTGCCCAGGGATGTGCGGGTTAGGGTGGGTTGGCCGTGCTAAATTGTCCCGTAGTGCCCAGGGATGTGCGGGTTAGGGTGGGATGGCCGTGCTAAATTGCCCCGTAGTGCCCAGGGATGTGCGGGTTAGGGTGGGTTGGCCGTGCTAAATTGTCCCGTAGTGCCCAGGGATGTGCGGGTTAGGGTGGATTGGCCGTGCTAAATTGTCCCGTAGTGCCCAGGGATGTGCGGGTTAGGGTGGGTTGGCCGTGCTAAATTGTCCCGTAGTGCCCAGGGATGTGCGGGTTAGGGTGGGTTGGCCGTGCTAAATTGTCCCGTAGTGCCCAGGGATGTGCGGGTTGGGGTGGGATTGGCTGTGCTAAATTGCCCCGTAGTGCCCAGGGATGTGCGGGTTAGGGTGGGTTGGCCGTGCTAAATTGTCCCGTAGTGCCCAGGGATGTGCGGGTTAGGGTGGATTGGCCGTGCTAAATTGTCCCGTAGTGCCCAGGGATGTGCGGGTTAGGGTGGGTTGGCCGTGCTAAATTGTCCCGTAGTGCCCAGGGATGTGCGGGTTAGGGTGGGTTGGCCGTGCTAAATTGTCCCGTAGTGCCCAGGGATGCGTGGGTTAGGGTGGATTGGCCGTGCTAAATTGCCCTGTAGTGCCCAGGGATGCGCAGGTTAGCGTGGACTGGCCGTGCTAAATTGCCCCGTAGTGCCCAGGGATGTGTGGGTTAAGGTGGATTGGCCGTGCTAAATTGCCCCGTAGTGCCCAGGAATGTGCGGGTTAGGGTGGGTTGGCTGTGCTAAATTGTCCCGTATTGCCCAGGGATGTGCGGGTTAGGGTGGGTTGGCCGTGCTAAATTGTCCCGTAGTGCCCAGGGATGTGCGGGTTAGAACATAGAACATAGAACATAGAACAGTACAGCACAGAACAGGCCCTTCAGCCCACGATGTTGTGCCGACCATTGATCCTCATGTATGCACCCTCAAATTTCTGTGACCATATACATGTCCAGCAGTCTCTTAAATGACCCCAATGACCTTGCTTCCACAACTGCTGCTGGCAACGCATTCCATGCTCTCACAACTCTCTGCGTAAAGAACCTGCCTCTGACATCCCCTCTATACTTTCCACCAACCAGCTTAAAACTATGACCCCTCGTGCTAGCCATTTCTGCCCTGGGAAATAGTCTCTGGCTATCAACTCTATCTATGCCTCTCATTATCTTGTATACCTCAATTAGGTCCCCTCTCCTCCTCCTTTTCTCCAATGAAAAGAGACCGAGCTCAGTCAACCTCTCTTCATAGGATAAGCCCTCCAGTCCAGGCAGCATCCTGGTAAACCTCCTCTGAACCCTCTCCAAAGCATCCACATCTTTCCTATAATAGGGCGCCCAGAATTGGACGCAGTATTCCAAGTGCGGTCTAAGCAAAGTTTTATAGAGCTGCAACAAGATCTCACGACTCTTAAACTCAATCCCCCTGTTAATGAAAGCCAAAACACCATATGCTTTCTTAACAACCCTGTCCACTTGGGTGGCCATTTTAAGGGATCTATGTATCTGCACACCAAGATCCCTCTGTTCCTCCACACTGCCAAGAATCCTATCCTTAATCCTGTACTCAGCTTTCAAATTCGACCTTCCAAAATGCATCACCTCGCATTTATCCAGGTTGAACTCCATCTGCCACCTCTCAGCCCATCTCTGCATCCTGTCAATGTCCCGCTGCAGCCTACAACAGCCCTCTACACTGTCAACGACACCTCTGACCTTTGTGTCGTCTGCAAACTTGCTGACCCATCCTTCAATCCCCTCGTCCAAGTCATTAATAAAAATTACAAACAGTAGAGGCCCAAGGACAGAGCCCTGTGGAACTCCACTCACCACTGACTTCCAGGCAGAATATTTTCCTTCTACTACCACTCGCTGTCTTCTGTTGGCCAGCCAATTCTGTATCCAAGCAGCTAAGTTCCCCTGTATCCCATTCCTCCTGACCTTCTGAATGAGCCTACCATGGGGAACCTTATCAAATGCCTTACTGAAGTCCATATACACCACATCCACAGCTCGACCCTCATCAACCTTTCTAGTCACATCCTCAAAGAACTCGATAAGGTTTGTAAGGCATGACCTACCCCTCACAAAGCCGTGTTGACTGTATTTGATCAAGCCATGCTCTTCCAGATGGTCATAAATCTTATCCCTCAGAATCCTTTCTAACACCTTGCAGACGACAGACGTGAGACTTACCGGTCTATAATTGCCGGGGATTACCCTATTTCCTTTCTTGAAGAGAGGAATTACATTTGCCTCTCTCCAGTCCTCAGGGTGGATTGGCCATGCTAAATTGTCCCGTAGTGCCCAGGGATGTGTGGGTTAGGGTGGATTGGCCATGCTAAATTGTCCCGTAGTGCCCAGGGATGTGTGGGTTAGGGTGGGTTGGCTGTGCTAAATTGCCCCGTAGTGCCCAGGGATGTGCGGGTTAGGGTGGATTGGCCGTGCTAAATTGTCCCGTAGTGCCCAGGGATGTGTGGGTTAGGGTGGATTGGCCATGCTAAATTGCCCCGTAGTGCCGAGGTTAGGATGGGTTAGCCATGGGGACAGTAGGGTTTCGAGAATAGGGTGGGTATGGGAGGGATGATCTTCGGAGGGTGGGTGTGGCCTCGATGGGCTGAAAGGCCTGCTTCCACGCCGTAGGGATTTAATGGAGGGCTTGAAGGCCTGGATTGCCTGCTGTAGCTCTGAATCCCTGCGAAACGGGGAGCTTAATATTTGCTGTGATGATCGAGGAAAGAAATCCCAGTTATTTCCGGAATGCTGTTTTGTGGGATCTTGCTGAGGACCGAGCCTCCGATGGGGATTGAATCCCATTTTGTTTGCGGCTTTAGGTTGGGCCGTCAACTTCCGCAAGGCGATGCGTCACTTTCTGAAAACCCTGTCAACAAGATTCCACCAGTAGGCGCTCATGCTCCCTCAACACAGTCGCCTTTGAGCCTCTCGACATCTACTGCATCACTGCTGTGAAATGAAGAAAACCTTCTCTCCTCCCAAACCTCCAAACCACCTCTGATAGGCCAACTTCACGCGAGAGCAACCCGTCTCAGCCACCGGCTTTGGTTTTCCCTGAGCTTGAATCCGGGAGTCTCCCCGATCCCGTCATCGGTTCCCACCCCGGACGCCAACGGATCTCTCCAATGAAGAAACGCTTCAGAAAGGCGGCTTGCGATCTTCAGCGGAGAATGCTCGTGGCTGGATGCCACCCTTCCTGACAACCCCGGACAGTAGCTGTTCCCACAATCGCCGCTGCGGATCGGCCTTCCTGGGAATTAACCCAAGGAATCCCCAGCCGACCGCTCAGATCCCGCGTGGCTGCCTTCAAACTCTCTCTCCCACAGGCCGAGGTCCTCAGCTGCTTCAAGAAGACCGCCATCATCCCTCTACCCAGGAAAGCACACACAATGGGCCTTAATGTCTACCGCCCAGCGCCTCTGATGTCAATAGTCCTGAAGTGCCATGACCCACATCGCCTCGATCCCCTACAGCTTGCCTAACAGGTCCACAGCGGACACCGTATCCCCAGCCCTGCACTCCCCCCTGGAACGTACGGCCTACAAAGTCACCTACATCAGACTCCTGTTCATCGACTATAGCTCCAGCATCCTTCAACGCCATTGTCCCCTCCAGACTGATCTCGAAACTCCGGCACCTAGGTCTCAACTCTGCCCTCTGCAACTGGGTCCTCAGCTTCCTGACCCATAGGCCGCTATCAGTGAAGACAGGCAACTGCATCTCCTCCAGGAAAGCACTCAACACTTGGGGCCGACCCTCAGGCACAACAACGCCTCTTCTTCCTTTGAAGGCTCAGGAAATTTGGGATGTCCATAAGGTGCTTCACCAACTTCTACAGATGCCCCAGTGAAAGCATATGGTCCTGGTACGGCAACTGCTCTGCCCAGGACCATAAGTAACGACAGAAGGTGGTGTGTGCCGTCCAGACCATCACGGAAGCCAACCTCCCATCCATGGACTCCATTTACACGGATCACTGCCATAGGAAGGCTGCCAACATCAAAGACCCATAGCCCCCACCCAATAACGACCTCCTACAACCTCTTAGGTCAGGCAGAAGCCTGAACACGCACACACCAGCAGGTCCCAGCTGTTATTAGACTGATGAATGGACTCTATAACCTTAAGTGACACTGATCTTGCTAACGTTAATCTTGCCTAATGCACGGGCCATGTGATGTAACGTGTATACGTCTGTCTAGTGTGTTTTATTTCACCCCATGATCTGTATGTCTCACTTACTGTATGACTCGCAAACAAAGTGTTTCACTGCGCTTAGGTGATAATAAATCAATCAGCTATTAAGAAGATCCGAGCCTACGATTCGCCCCCCACCCCCACTACGCTATCACACCCTGGGATTTGCGATCGCTGGCTTGGTGACATGGTCTCCTCTCTAAGACGAAGCAGCAAACGCATTGTGCGGGGCAGGTCTCATCTGTTTCGCTGAGCGAGGCATTTTGACCAGGGGAGGAATCGTAGCCGGGCTTCCATCTCCTCCCTGACACTGAGCAGAGATTTGGGAGCAGGAGCCAAGGGATAGTGTTCCCTCATGTTGTCCCAAAGCTGCCTTTATTAAATCCTTAAATACATTAGGAAAACTGATGACACCCCCATCCCCTGCCCCCAACCTTGCCCCTGGGCAATTTAACAGTTGATGATGTTCAATCTACCAAGTTGTGTTCAGTCACAGAGGAAGGCCACAGACCCTCTATAAGGATTTAAGAAACAACAAGCAGGAATGGGCCATCAGGCCCCTCGAGTTTGCTCCATCATTCAATAAGATCGTGGCTGATCTTCTCGTGGACTCATCTCCACTTACTGCCCGCTCACCGTAATCCTTAATCTCTTTGCCGTTCCAGAAATCTATCTCTGCCTTCAAAACGTTCAGTGAGTTTCGCCTCACTGGGCCAGAGAATTCCACAGATTCCCAACCCTTTGGGTGAAGAAGTTCCTCCTCAGTCCTGAATCTGCTCCCCACTTTGTTTTGAGGCTATTCCCCCCCCCTCCCAGTTTAAGTGGAAACAACCTCACTGCTTCTATCTTATGTGTTGCCTTCGTAATTTCGTTAATTTATATAAGATAGCCTTCCTATAAATTTCAATGAGTACGGTCCCAGTCTATCTTTTATTTAGAATTGTGGTCCAACTCGTCCATACCGACCACATATCCTAAATTAATCCAGTCCCATTTGCTGAATTTGGGCCATGTCCCTCTTGGACCATTCAAATACCCAACCTTTTTATGCTTGCTGTAATCGTACCAGCCTTCACCACTTCCTCTGGGAGCTCGTTCCACTGCGTGAAAAAGTTGCCCCTCAGGTCCCTTTCCCCCTCCCACCTTAAACCTATGCCCCTCTAGATTTGGACCCACCCCCCCGACCCTTGGGTGGGGAAAGACCTTGTCCATGCCCCTCTTGAGGTTATAAACCTCTAAAAGGTCACCCCTCAGCCTCCAACGCTCCAGGGAAAGTAGCCCCAGCTTTGACACATTCTTGCGGTCCTGTCAATCAACGAACGAGCGACTAACTTGAGAAGAGATTGTTCACTCTTGAGAGAGGTGCAGATGCTCCATCGTTGAGTCTATTTAGACAGATTTTGGCCACTCAGGGCCATCAAGCGCAAACAGGTGGATAAGTGGAGTTGAAGATCAGTTGCAAGCATTGTAGAATAGCAGAGAAGTTTTAAAGGGCTTGTGGGATCCACACCTGTATCCTGTAATGCAGCCAAGAAACTGGGGCGTCTGCATGATAGCCAGAAGCCAACAAAACTCATCCTCCGTCTTTCACTGGAAAGTCAGCGGCTGAGAGGAGACCTGATAGAGGTCTACGAAATTATGAGGTGGATAGTCAGAGGTTTTTTCCCCAGGGTTGGCGTTTCAATTGCAAGGGGGCACAGGTTCAAGATCGGGGGGGGGGGGGGGGGGGGGGGAAGGGGAAGAGTTTAAGGGAGAGGTGCGAGGGAGGTTTTCCACACAGAGGAGGCTGGAATGCGGTGCCAGAAGAGGTGGTGGAAGTGGGCACTTCGGAGTCATTGAAGAGGCACCTAGACGGGCACATGAATAGAGAGGGAATATAGACGGAAAACAGATCGAGAAATGGCAGTGGCACAGTGGGAATGTCCCAGATTCTGGGCCAGAAGATCTGGCTTCCAGTCCCAGACATGGGTGTTTTTTTGAGAAAAAAGCCCCCTGGGAATTAATCTCCTGAACCCTGGCACGAGTGACGTCTGATGGGAGGAAATGAATTCTTGGATAAGTTTTTTCCGGAGGTGGAATAAATGCTGTTTGAAAGGGGAGGGTTGGATGGTGGTTATTGCAGGAGTCAGAGACTCGTACAGCAAGGAAGAGACCCTTCGGACCATCAGGTCCACGCTGACCTATTGACGCCAATCCCACTTTCCAGCACTCAGTTGCTAGCTTTGAATGTTACAAGCGCTTGTCCAGTGCAGTTATTAAACAGGTTTCCTGCCTCCAGCTTCCTTCCACTATCCTTTGGGTAAAATTCACCCCCTTAAATCACCTCTAAACATCCTGCTTTTCAGTTGCCTCGCTGCCCTCCCCCCCCCTATTGTTGACCCCCTAACCACTTCACCTTCTCCATACCCCTCATACAGTGTCCCCTCCCTTCAGTCTTCTGAAAGTATCCAAGCCTATCTGATCTCGCCTTATGGCTGAATTTCTCCACCACAGGCAACTGTCCTCTGTAACCCCTCTAGGGCTATCACATCCTTCCTGCGGTGAGGTGACCAGAGCTGCACACAGTACCCAGGCTGTGGCCTGAGCAACGCTCTGTGCGACTCCAGCATTACCACCTGCTCTTATACTCTATGCCACTATTGATGAAAGCAAGCGTCCCATTTGCCTTCCAAACTACCTAATTCACCTTTTCTGTTGCCAGCAGGGATCTGTGAATGATCACCCCAAGATCCCTCTGTTCCTCTAAACTATCCAGTACCCTTCCATTTGTTACAAATTCCCAGACAGTGGTGAGGTCACATTTGGAAACACTGCATTCAGTTCTGGTCTCGCTGCTATAGGAAAGATGTTGAGAAGTTTGAAAGGATTCAGAAAAGAGTTACAAAGATGTTGATAATAGGGTGTGGAGCTGGATGAACACAGCAGGCCAGGCAGCATCAGAGGAGCAGGAAAGCTGACGTTTCGGGTCTGGACCCTTCTTCAGAAAATGATGTTACTGCGTTTGGAGGGTTTGAGCTACAGGGAGAGGCTGGGGCTATTTTCCATCGGAAGCAGAGGGAGTGACCTTATAGAGGTTTATAAAATCATGAGGGGCATGGATAGGGTGAATAGTCAAGGTCTTCCCCCCCCAGGGTAGACGGACTACAAAACTAGAGCATAGGTTTCAAGGTGAGAGGTGAGAGGCGAGAGGCAAGAGGTGAGAGATTTAAGAGGGACCTGAGAGGCATCTTTTTCACACAGAGGGTGGTGCATATATGGAATTAACTACCAGAGGAAGTGGTGGAGGCTGGTACAATTACAACATTTAAAAGGCATTTAGATGGGTACATGAATGGTGGAGAGGGATATGGGCCAAATGCTGGCAAATGGGACTGGATTAATTTAGGACATCTGGTCAGCATGGATGAGTTGGACCGAAAGGTCTGTTTCTGTGCTGTACATCTCCAATCACATTTATCTGCATTAAACACCGTCAGACCAGCTGTCCATACCCTCCTGTAACCTAAGATCTTCTCTCTTACCATTAACTCATTCCCTCTTTGCAACCTCCTCCAGCCCTAACAATCTCTGTACTCCAACAATCGGGGACACTTTTGCAACTCACCCCAACACCACCCTTCATTTCCAAGCCTCATTTGTTGCCAGCTAATGCCTTCAGCCACTGAAGTTCTGGAAATCCCTCCCTAAACCTCTCTGTCTCATTCTCCCATCTCGAAAACCCATCGATGCTCAAACTGGGCCAACAGGCCCCTCAAAATGGTTTCACCAAACTCATGTGATCCAATTGTGGCTCTACTCCACCCTCCTGCCTCTTCCCTTCCAAGCCCTGACTCCACTGCCAATCAAAACTCTGTCTAACTCGGTCTCGGATATACGGCATAGAATTCCGACCCTATGAGGGAAAAGATTCTGTATTAAATGAGGGACACCCTTATTCTAAAACTGGCACCTAGTCTAAGAGACCCCAACAAGGGGTAAACATCCTCAGAATCTTTCAATCTGTCTTATTCTGCTGATCTTCAAATGAGTTAAAGGCCAGCCTTCCCAACAGCAGGAATGAACCCAGATTGAGGTGGCATCGTAACTCAGTGGTTAGCACTGCTGCCTCAGAGTGCCAGGGACCTGGGTTCGATTCTAGCCTCGGGGGTGACAGGCTGTGTGGAGTTTGCATGGGTTTCCTCCCACAGTCCAAAGGTGTGTGGGTTAGGGTGTATCGGCTGTGCTAAATTGCCCCCTAGTGCCCAGGGATGTGCAGGTTAGAGTGGATTGGCTGTGCTAAATTGTCCCTTAGTGCCCAGGGATGTGCGGGTGAGGGTGGATTGGCTGTGCTAAATTGCCCCGTAGTGCCCAGGGATGTGCGGGTTAGGGTGGATTGGCCGTGCTAAATTGTCCCGTAGTGCCCAGGGATGTGCGGGTTAGGGTGGATTGGCCGTGCTAAATTGCCCCGTAGTGCCCACAGATGTGCAGGCTAGCCAAAGGAGAAATGCAAGATTACAGGGATAGGGAACTAGGCTTGGCTGGGACGGTGACTATGGACTCAATGGGCCAAATGGCCTGCTTCCACACTGCACGGAGCCTATGATTTTGGCCAGCTGCCTTAATGCCTCATGTGAGACTGTGCCAAGCTTTGGTCGATAATGCACCTGAGAGGTGCCCTGAAGGCGCTATAAGAATGTAAGTTGTATAGATAATTAAAGCTGCATTGGTTGCCCACATCTAAAAAAAAATCTCAGTCTTAAAGGCTGTCCTGCAAATATTCCATAACTTCACTAATCAAAACCTCTCTGCCCAACTCCAAATGACCTGCAAATTAGAATTCTTGTACCTGGAAATGTTGTGTTTTCAAAAAAAAGTCACGTTAAACATTTGACAACTTTCCTTTGAGCTGATCCCTTTTAAAATTTTACAACCAAAGCAGAAACTGGTCCACACAAGTTTCCTCAGACCTCAATCCCTCCCCATCTTTCACTCTGTCTCTCTTCCCTCACGCGTTTGTCCAGCTTCCCCATTCCACGTGTCTCTGTTATTTGCCTTCCCACTCCCCTGGGAGTGAGTCTCCCATTCTCCCTCCGCCCCCACCCCCCACAGGAGCCAGTGCCCCATCATCACCATAAATTAATGTTTCCTGAATTCCCAATTGGATTTAATTTCGGTTATAGCAAAGGGCTCACATGATTTGTAGTATCAATTCTGTTTTCCTCTCCTGCTGTATCTCTTCTTTTTGATTTGAATTTATCAGTGACTGTCTTATAGCGATAGCCCTTTAGTCTGGTGTCTCTTATAAATAGAAAAGTCTTCTCTACATCTGCCCTGTTGAACGTTCTCAAAAACCTGTCAGGTCATATTACACTGAGAGATACTAAGAACTGCAGGTGCTGGAGTCTGAGATAACAGTGTGAAGCTGGAGGAACACAGCAGGCCAGGCAGCATCAGAGGAGCTGATGTTTCCTGTCGGGACCCTATCACAGCCTTCTGCTTCCCACACGAGAAAGCCTGGCCCACTTATCCTGGTAGTTGTAACCTCTCCATTCTGGTGTCAACTTCATAAATCTTTGCACCTTTTCTAGTGCAGCTGCATACAATGGGAAACGCAGACTGTGCACCATACAGAGAAGGGCCTATGCCCGAAACGTCAGCCTTCCTGCTCCTATGATGCTGCCTGGCCTGCTGTGTTCATCCAGCGCCACACCTTATCTCAGAGATCATACAACATGCTTAATCTAATCCTTTACAAAGCTATTTGCTGCCCTCCAATGACCAAAGGAACACAAATAAAAGGTTATATGAAACTGTGCGAAGTGTCCAAGTTGTTTTGTCTCCTTGCCCAGAGCTCTAGTTTTTAAGCTTTTAGCTTTGGTAGCCCCCTTTGAGGACTGAGCAGGAACAGACTTGTGTTGCTACAGAAGCCCTGTACAGGCATGAGAAGGCCTAAAGCTGCCCCCATTACCTAAGAGCACCACAAGGAGAAAGCAGGGGAATGGTGCACAGGAGATGGCGGGGGTGTTCTCCTTTTGCGCTGTGATTATTCTGTGAGGCATAGGAGCTTTCATGAGCAGTCGTGATGCTAAGACCAGCGATCCTGTGGCTATTTCATCACCTGGTAAGCCATAGCTCATGTTGATGATGAGGGAATGCTGTGTCTACTTCTGGTCACCCGGCTACAAGTAGGATATTATTAAACAGGAGAGGGTTCAAAAGGAGATTTACCAGGATGTTGCCAGGTGTGGAAGGTCTGAGCCATAAGGAAAGGCTGAGACTTGGTTTCCTCCTCCGCACCCTACCCCCCCCGCCCCGGGGCATAGGAGGTTGAGTAGCAACCTTATAAAAGTGTATAAAATCATGAGGGGTATAGAGAGAGTTAGCTTTCTCCCTGTGATTGGGAATTTCAAGACTAGGGGGGGTCAGATTTTTAAGGTGAGAGGAAAGAGATTTTAAAAAAAAGGGGCAAACTTTTTTTTAAATATAGAGGGTGATTCACATGCGGAACAGTTACATTGTTTAAAAGCCGACTGTGAGTAAGTACACGAATAGGATATGGAACAGGAGCAGGTGGGTGGGACGAGTTTAGTTTGGGAATTTTAGTCAGCCTGGACCGGTCGGGCCGAAAAGCATGGGAACAGACCCTATCACTCTAGCACTCAGATGAGGTCAGGAGCAAAATGCTAGGGAAATTGTACTGCAGTCACCTGGTGGAGCGCGACAGAGAACGCACGCGCGAGAGCGCGAGCTGTTCCTGAACCGTTTGTCTTATCAGGACCAACTGCAAGAATACCAAATTCCAAGAAGTGTCACAACAGTTTGCCCTCTGGCAGTGTGAACATGGTGACTGGTTGCCAAGTTAACTCCGATGGGCCGGGCTGTTGACATAGTTAAAGCAATGATCAAGCTTGCCGTGCACTTTATTTACTCTCAGTCAGAGCGACACATGTTTTATACTTGGGGGCACGCTGTCTAGAACTGAAAGGGATACATTGGAGACTCAAAACTCTTTTTAGAACTACCCAGGAGCAAGTACCCCCGGCAACTGCTTTGACCAATTGGAATCAACTTGTCAAACCAGCAGGTCAGATAGCATCTGAGGAGTAGGGAAGTTAATGTTCCAGGTTCTACAGAGCCTGAAGGAGGGTTCTGACCCGAAACATCGAGTTTCTCGCAACGTCTGACCTGCTGTGCTTTTCCAGCTCCACATTTTTTTTGATGCCAAACAACCAGCACCCGGCCTTGGCATAAATTGTTGTGATCGTCCGAAACCTAGAATTCTTGCAATTTCAGCCTCTGGGATTTCAGTAAAATTCAAAAGCCAAACACATGAAAAGGAATCCTTCAAGTGCAAAAGCAAAGCAGTTGGGAAACATGACAGAGGTAAACGGGAAACAGCGGAAGCACTCAGCAGGCCAGCAGCATCTGTGAATTTTGAGGTCACAGCCCCGAAACATGCGCTCCATTTCTCACTCTACACAAGCTGCCTGACCTGCTGATTATTTCCAAGCACCTCTTATTTTTAAAATTCCTTAGTGTGTCGCTTTGCAATTCTCCAGGAAGCCACTGTGGACAATTTGCACTCAGTCTGTACAATCCGGAAACAGAATAGGACTCTGCCAGGAAAATAATTAAAGTATTGTATTTTCAAATGAAATAGTTATGCTCTTTTAAAGACAGATGTGCAATATCGCACACAGAATCAGCTTGTTACAATACCCACATTATTCAACAAATACACAGCGCCTTTCCTATCATTCTGAGCATGCATTAAGGCAGTTCATCAGTGCAGCCCAAAAAAAACATTTCCCAGATGTTTTGCGATTTCTTTCCCCGTTGCACGTAGGCCTCACAGAATGATGTAAAATCGGTTCTCTCATCTCTGTGCCCTCGCTCAACCCATTCCTCTCAAGGGGGCAAGATGACGCAGGCACATACAGGCTGCTCAGCTACCTGGGACCTGTATCTGCTGATCGGACCTGGGCTACTTAAAAGTTGCAACTCATCCTTCCCTATGTCAGTCCATCATCCCACTAGATCTTGGAGGATAAACTGAAGAGAAATCAGTGACAAGCATCCTGAGGGGAGGTGGACAGCTGTACTGAAGCAAGTCTTTTTTTGCTGTTGGTGGTGGTACGTTGGGGAGGGCGGGGTAAGTTTGGGGATGAAATGCTATTCCTGCCGACCTTTAATCTCCCCTGCCTGCTCTTAAACACAGCTCAGAAACCTTCTTTTTTTAAGGAGAGGTGGGGCATGCAAAAAGAGAAGCTGCAAATTGTCAGGCTGTTTGGGCCCTGGGCAGGAAGAAACTTCACGTTGGTGGCGAATTTTAAGATCTGTGGGTTAAAACGCAGGTGCGAGGAGAGTTAACAGCGGCTGTCTTTTCTCAAGATGGCGAGACCAACAGTTCTTACAGACCACAGCTCAGCAGTGGAAAGCACAATCACATTCCACCCCCAAATCAGGGTGGGGAAGAATGGCCAATTCATCTTGCCTTTAAAATTTTCAAACCCAGTGATTATCTACCTATAAACATACGCTCTCTGCAGTGCTAAACTGTAGTTTCGCTATAAGCGACAAGAGCTGGACAGGTCCTCTTAAATAAATTGCAGAGGACAGACAGGACCTTCCCTCTTGCTCGCTCAGTCACACAGTCCTGATAGATTTAACTGGAATGCTACTGAAGTCCTGTAAGAAAACACAAAAGGAGGAGAGTAGCTCAAGTGCTAGAGGTTAGGCCCCTGCCTTTTGCTTCAAACGACACAGTTAAGAGATTAGGAAATAATAATGACAAAAAAAATTGCACATGCACACACCCACTCTAATGTAGTATTGCACCATAATGGGTGTTCTTTGAAAAATAAATCAGAAGTTCCATAACACACTCAGTAGTCGACTTTGTTCCTTGAGGTGTCTGATTTCTTCCAGTGGACGAACTGAGTCGTTTCTTGAGGTAATTGCTATCGGGGCCCCTCTGCTGTCTGCTTCACAACGAACACCCAGTCCGACACGTGCAACAAATAATTGCAGTCCGAGTCCTTGTGTTCACCCCGCGTTCTGCGGGGAGCTGGGCACCAGTGCCCAGTGTGTGTGTGTGTGTGTGTGTGTGTGTGTGGGGGGGGGGGGGGGGGGGGCAACGGGGAAAAGGCAAGCAGATCCGAGCCGAGGGGTTGGGAGTGCTGGGACTGACCATCAATCCTCAGCTGGTGGCTGCAGAGCTGAATAGACCAGAATGTAGGGGTCAGACGGCTGCCTGCCTGAAACACAAACATGGTCAAAATGAGACCGAGCGAGCACGAGAGAGCCAGAGCCAGAGCGCGCGCGCGCGCGCGCACGAGACAGCACACGAGAAAGAGAAAAAAACAATTACCAAAATGGGCGGGGGGCAGGAGCAGGAGGTGGGGGTGGGGGGCAGAGAATGACCAGTTGACCTTCTGGATCCTGGGCGCACTTCTGCATTAATCCCATTCCCAAAGACGTTATAAATAAAAGACAGCAGCAGGAGAGTCGGAGTTGTACAGTATGGAAACAGACCCCTCAGTCCAAGTCATCCGCATGCTCCCAAACTAAACTGGTCCCACTTACCCGCATTTGGCCCAAGTCCACCTTAAACCTTTCTTTTCCATGTACTTGTCCAAATGTTTGTTTAAAAATGTTCCAATTGAAACCGCGTCAACACTTCCTCTGACAGTTCATTCCACACACAAACCACTCTGTTTAATAAGAATTGCTCCTCATGTCCTTTTAAAAAGCTTTCTCCTCTCACCTTAAAAAAATATGCCCCCTAGTTTTGAACTCCTTATAGCTTAAACCCTCTATTCCTGGCAACACCCTGGTAAATCTTTTCTGAACCTTCTCCAGTTCAACAACATCCTTCCTAGAACTGGACACAGTATTCGAGAAGAGGCCTCACCTCACCCTGACATCCAAAATCCAGCTCTTATCCAGAAAACACATTCTCTCCCATTTGGTGCGACATTGACCAAAACTGACCACAGCCGTCTTCAACCGCCATCCCTAACTCTCCCCCAGTCGCTTGTACATGGAGGCTGGAGGAGGCCCGTTAACCAGGAAAGGCTGCATCACTGTGAATGCGTTGCTAGGACCGTTGGATAATTCAGAGCCCCAGGCTACAATTGGGCCTGGTTGAGGATATGGGCTCGAATCCAACAACAGGGGACATTGAAATCTGAACAGATGTCAACTGTGGCTTGGAGGACGTGTGATGTGCCCTGATTGCTTGGAGCGGGAGCTACTGGGGGAAAGAGATGATGAGCAGTCTACGAGAAAATAAACAACTTGTGAGAGACCTTGGGATAATAAGGTGTGGAGCTGGATGAACACAGCAGGCCAGGCAGCATCAGAGGAGCAGGAAAGCTGACATTTCGGGTCTGGACCCTTCTTCCGAAATGGGGAAAAAAAAACCCAAGACCTTGGGGTTTTGTTTTTAAGTTGGAACATCAGAAGAAGCCGAGTGAGTGTGGTCAAGCTCACAAAAGATCCATAATTTGTAGTTAGCTTTTGGCAGATATTGCTGGGATCGCAGTGTCTCTCTCTCTGCGTTTTGCCTAACGCATTGAGCAGTTTGACCGATGGAACTGCATTTAGAACACAGCGTCTCACATTTACCTTTAAAATAAGAAAACGTTAGGGTCTAGACTACCTTCTTGATATATTTTGGGGGGGGGGGGGGGGAGGTCATAACACAGGCAAGAGCAAAGGTCGTTTGGTTGCGGCGGAGGGGGGGTGGAATTAATACTCTACAGTTGGAATGGCATCTTGGGTGCGGGCCTGATTGGAAACCACTGAGCATGGGCAATAACTATTGACGCAACATCCACAGGAAAGAGAACGGGGAGCACTTACGAAGCGGCGAAAGGCACGAAGCACGCCGGGGCGCTGGGAGACAAGAGCACGAGCACTTCGTGTACCTACATGTGACACAGCGCCAGACATTCCGCACCGATCCACCTGCCGTCAAAAAGGCCCACCCTCCAGTGGCAATCGTGAGGCCATAGATCAGAGGGAGGCTCCACTCGTACCGAGGATTCAGGAATGTCTGGGAACAAAGGCAGGAAAGGAGACGATAGGTCAGTCGCAGGGGTACAGCGCGGAGGCAGCGAGGAACAGTTCATGCACCACCCCCGCCCCCAACACCTCAAAGTGAGGTCTCTGCCCAGAGGTTATCTGGGCCTCTTCTGCTCACCAAACCCCTGGAGAGCACAGGGCAGGGAACAGAGGACCCTAACCAGCTTAGAGGTTAATGGAACGGAAAACCACATTGAATCCATACAGTGAGGAAGCAGGCCATTCAGCCCATCTAAAGAGCATCCCACCCAATCCCCAGAACCCTGCATTACCCCTGGCTCTTCCACCTAGCCTGCACGTCCCTGGGCACCATGGGCAGTTTAACGTGGCCGCTCCACCCTGCCTGGCACATCTTCAGACCAAGTGGGGTCGCAAGATGAAATTGTGGCATTTCCTGAGCTCCCGGAGCCGTGTTCTTTCTTGGACAGGCACCTGCTGGTTACTCAGTTCGCCTGTCATCCACCGTGTCTTCCCCAAAAACATTCGCCTCTCCCCTACACCCACCACCCCCCAACAAAAACCAAAAACACACAACAACCCCACAGTCCCCACCTCCACTCTCCCTGTGGGGTTGTGACAACGCTTAAAGCAGGGGGAAGCATTTTGAGAAGCACAGCTGCCACCGTGCACATCCCCTCAAGCCACAGTGTTGACCGAGAGAGGGCAGGGAAATTCTCCGCTCTCATCTCTCGGATCTGTATTCATCCTTTCAGCTTCACCGAGATTAATTCGATCTTTCCACCCAGCTATCTTTCTCCAATAGGAATCTCATTTTCAGACCGGAAAGGTAGGGGCCTCTCAGGCAGTTAGTCAGGGAGGGGGGGTGGGAGAGAAGGTGCAGAGGTGGGGAAAGGGGGGTAAGACTCACCAGGCCAGATGTCAACAGATGAGTGACAATGACCATCATCAGAGATAGCCACCTCCTCTTCTCACAGGCATCAAAGAACACGACCCCCCAGGACGTGTGTAAGAGGACGACAGCCATGGTCAGGAAAGCTGCACAGAGAGAGAGAGACAGACAGAGAGGGGAATCACCCCGTTACTGAGCGTGTACGTGTCCGAGAGACACTCTGGGAGCTGGTGTTCAGCATGCACTGAAATTGACCGGGGGTAGATTTCTGCCCATTCAGCGGTCTCTGGGCTTAGCTTCGAGACACCTTGGGGTGGGGGTTGGGGTTGGGGGGGGCAGTGCTGCAATGCAAACTTTGAACCTCGGTTGTGATTCACTCTTGGAATGGGGAGGGTCAACTCCTCCCATTGCTAGCCGGTCCCACGAAACTAGGAAGGCAGGTGGTGTGCTGGCCTTTATTTATTTCCAAGGGAATGGGGTATAAAAAACACAGAAGTTTTGATAAAACTATACAAGGCATTAGTCAGACCACAACTGGAATAGTGTCAACAGCCTGGGGTCCCGTATCTAAGGAAAGGTAGACTGGCACCGGAGGCAGCCCAGAGAAGGTTCACTTGGCTGATCCTGGGGATGGAGGGACTGTCAAATGAGAGACAGAGGTTGAGTAGATTAGGTCTGTACTTATCGAAGGTTAGAAGATTGTGGGGGTAACCTTATTGAAACATACAAGATCCTTGGCGGGAATTTGACAGGGGAGACGTGGGAGAGGTCGTTTCCCCTTATGTGGGAGAATCGAGAACCATAGAGGTCTACAGCACGGCCCTTTGGCCTAACTTGTGCACGCAGCCCAGTATTCACAATTAAACTAGCCCCATTTGCCTGTTTGGTCCATATCCCTCCATACCTATCCCATTCGTGTCCAAATGTTTCGTAAAATGACGAAATTGTACTCACTTCCTCCACTACCTCTAGCAGCCTGTTCCAGGCACTCACCACTTTCTGCGAGAAAAGTTGACCCTGTGGGGCGTTTTGTCATAGTTTAACCTACGCTCTCTGGTTTTAGACTCCCCAGCCTCTTCTTGTGGCTCAAACGATCCAGTACAGGTAGCATCTTAGCGAATTTTTCTGCACTGTTTCCAGTTTAATAATACAGGGGGCATCATCTTGAATTAAGGGTTCGCCTGTTGTAGTCAGAGATGGGGAGGAATTTCTCCTCTCAGAGGGGAATGAACCTGGGAAGCTCTTTACCGCAGAGGGTTATTAAGGCTGGGTCAGCGTATTCAAGTCTGAGGTGGACTTTTAATGTGTAATTAAGGGTTAGACGTTGCACGCGCTGTGCACATTTTGTAACGTAGCCCATCCCTCGTTTCTCCAACTGACCTGAGGTAAGGAAGAAGTAGGGAGAGTCTCCATGAATGCCCACCACGCCTGGCCCCAGCGAGTCCGACAGTACATTGATGACGGAGAAAGCACCACTGGCAACGCCGAAGGCAAGACCCGAAACTGAGAGAGGGAGAGATGGGCAGCATGAGGGGAAGAAGGATCGAAAGGACACTCGGCAAACCCCTGGCCCTCGTTCTGAGGAAGGGTCACTGGTTCTGAAACGTTAACTCTGTTTTCTCCTTCACAGATGCTGCCAGGCCTGTTGAGCTTTTCCAGCAACTTTGTTTCTTGTCCCTGACCCTTGGGGTGGCTACAGGCAAGGACCGGCCGGGCTTGCTGGCTTGTAGCAGATCACAGGCAACAATGCCGCAGATGCTAGAAACAAAACGCAGGACACCGGAGAAATTCATCGGCTCTGGAGTGGGGAGAGACAAAATAAATGTTTCAGGCTCAGTGGGGCTTTACTTCAGCAACGACCTGGGGAGAGAAACCAGCCGTTCGTCACCTTTCATTCCACTTCTGGCAGCGAGTTACAAACAAGTCAGCCACAGGTGTGTGGCCAAGCATGGACAGAGAGCCAGACAGCCTACTCCTAATTCGTACATGCGTGCAGAGTGAATTTTCCACGGCATTTTGGGAAGGGTGGGGGCTTGGGGACGATGGATTCTCCCGGCGTTTTGAGCAACTGAGGTTAAATTCACAACGAGAGGGAATGGTGCCGCAACAGAGGGCAAAGCGTTTGTCGGATGGAACATTTACACCATGGTTGTGGTGGTGGGGGGGGGGGCTAGAGCTCATTCTTTTTACCATATGCCATCTGTCCGATCGAGATGGGCGACCTCCCGTCTTCGCTCATCGCAGCGAGACCTTGGTCGGCTTTCCTGTGGGAAGGGCAGAGATATACAAGGTTGCTGGTTATCACAACTGACACACAATCCCCACCATGCAGCCATTCGGAACTTGGGCCAGGAAGGGAAGGGCTGCTAAACCTCTTGTCCTCCCCCGGGCTGCACCAGTCTCCCCACCAAAACAAAAATTTAAACCATGTGTTCTGAAACAGAGTCAAAAAGCTGTACAGCACGCAAACAGACCTTTTGGTTCAAGACATCCTTGCCAACCAGACATCCTAAATTCATCCAGTCCCAATTGCCAACATTTGGCCCGTATCCTGCTAATCCCTTCCTATCCATGTCCCCATCCAGATGCCTTTTAAATGTTGTAACTGTACCAGCCACTTCCTCTGGCAGCTCATTCCATACACACACACCACCCTGCGTGAGAAAAAGTTTCGCCCTTTTAAATCTTTCCCCTCTCACCCCAAACCTATGCCCCTCTAATTTTGGACTCCTCTACCATGGGGGAAAGAGACCTTGACTATTCACCCTATCCATGCCCCTCATGATTTTATAAACACCTATAAAAGGTCACCCCTCAGCCCGCAATGCTCCAGGGAAAATAGCCCCAGCCACTCCCTATTGTTCAAATTCCCTCGGCAACATCCTTGTAAATCCTTATTGCACGTTTTCAAGTTTCATAACATCCTCCCTGTAGCAGGGAGACCAGAATTGAATGCAGTATTCCAAGTGTAGCCCTAAACAATGTCCTGTACAGCTGTAACCCGACTCTCCCAACTCCTATACTCAATGCACTGTCCAATAAAGGCAAGCGTACCGAACACCCCCTTCACTATCCTGTGACTCCACGTACAAAGGAACTATGAACCTGCACTCCAAGGCGCCTTTGTTCAGCAACACCCCAGGCCCTTACTGTTAAAGTTAAGGTCTGCCCTGATTTGCCTGCAGTGCATTCATGTCCCCAGTCCATAAGTCAGTAACTTTGACTCAAACGACAGTGCTTACAACACTGACTCCTGCAGAAAGCTACCCAGTTATAGGTTGCCACCCCGTATCCCAACTGTCTTCTGTTGGTCTCTCCCCTATCCATGCTATCCCTAATGCAACGTTAAGCCTCGTTGAGAACATTTTGATGTGTGATGGTAGAGGGTCATGGTGGTTGGGGGGAGCAAGGAGGCACAGCCTGTGTGTACACGGCAAGATCCCACAAAAGCCGCTACGCCGATCTGCTTCAGGATGAGAGAGGTGGAGTCAGTCAAGGATTCCCAGCAATGCAAACCACCTCTAGGAAGGGGGAAGCAGAACGACAGAGCGAAGGTTTCAGTTCAACGATGTTGGCTGCAGCAATTAGGACACTGGAGTGAACACCACCTCCCCCACCCTTGAGCCACGGGATCTTTTGCATAGCGAACTCAGCCCAGACTGATCTCTGGGGAGCAGGTCGGCCTCTTCAGTCAGCGAGCTTACTTGAGCAGCTTGTAGTACGCGAAGCGGAAGGCCTCTTGGAGTAGGACAGAGGCCCCGGCTCCCATCATCAGCAGCCCATGCTGAACCCCGGCATTCGCCTTGTTACCGAGCTGCACCGCCACGAACCACAGCAGCGAGGAGAACAGCAGTGACACCAGCCAAAAGAACGAGCTACGGGAGAAGAAAGCAGTGACCATCAGTCCAACAGATGACCAGAGAAAGCTGAGCACGCTTGCTGCAGCGTGAGCCATAAGGGTCTGGGCCCAGGCCTGAAATGTCAGCCTTGATACTGCTGGGCCTGCTGTGTTCATCCAGCTCTACCCTTCAGTCTAATTGCATGCCGTCATTGTCCTTCGGAACATCTGGCTGTGGCACCCCCCAAGAGGTTCGCACTCCTACAGCCTCTAATCGGCCTCAGGGCCTGCGAAAGCACTGAGCAGCTGCGCCTGAGGTGCAAAGTAGGAAAGGCAGCCAATTTGCACAAAGCAAAACCCCACAAAGACCCAAACCATCTGCTGCCGCAGTGATGCTGATCGAGGGGTAAATATGGACCCTGAGACACTGGGAGAAATGCCCCCTACTATTCTTCCAATACTGGCTCTGTGACCTTTAACCTCCACCCAAATGTGGCCTTGGTTTAACATCTTGGCCACTAAGACATCTCCCTTGACCAGCTGATGTCCCTGCACCAGGAGTATCAGTTCAGACTCTCAATCGAAAATTAAACCCCATTACAATCTAACTCGAAGGGCTATCCTCTAACAGTGAGTCAGTGGGTGCAAAAAAAAAAATTTCCAGTATTTTATAACTTATAATTATTTCATAATTCTTTGAAGTTTGCATCACGTATAGATAAGGGGGTTAAGAAGGCGTTTAGCATGCTTGCCTTCATTGCTCTGACCTTCAAGTACAGCAGTTGGGACATTATGTTGAGGTCGTACAGGACGTTGGTGAGACCTCTTCTGGAGCACTGTGTCTGGTTCTGGTCGCCCTGATACAGGAAGCTGGAGACGGTTCAGAAGAATTTACCAGGATGTTGCCAGGTTTGAGTTATAAAGGTGAGGCTAGATAGGCTGGGACTTTTCTCACTGGAGCATAGGAGGTTGAAGGGTGAGCTTTATAGAGATTAAGAAAATCATGACGACATAGCTAAGGTGAATGGTAGGTGTCTTTTCCCTAGGCAGGGAATATTAAGGTAGGGGGCATTTAAGGTGACAGGAGATTGGCTTACAAAATAAAAGACCTGACTTCTTTTTGTTTACACAGAGGGTGGTGTGTGTCTGGAATGAGCTTCCAGAATGAACATATAGCAGCAATGTTTAAAGGCGTTTGGATAGGGACAAGAATAAGAAATGTTTAGACAGGATAAGGGCCCAGCACAGGCAGGTAGGACTACAGTTTGGGACTGTGGTTGGCATGGACCGAAGAGTGCTCTGTACAACTATTACTCTGTCTGGTTTGCTAGGGGTGGGCCTTACGAGCCTGGGTCAGGTGAGATGCTGCCGAGTTCCTGAGAGGTTGAAGGGAAGCTGTTGGGCATTTGAGGGCCCCAGTAGATTCGGGCAGTACAAAATCAGGGGGCTACATCTAACTATCAGACCAGTTTGTATTGAGTGCTGCTTCAAGTGCTAGATGCTAGGATTGTAGCATCACTGGAACAACTTGTCCACAGGCAACAGTCTCCAGTAGGGTCATAGCAACATATCTTTGGTCCAACTCCGTCCGTACCGACCAGATATCTTACATTAACCCAGTCCCATTGCCAGCATTTGGCCCCATCCCTCTAAATCCTTCCCATTCATGTAGCCATCCAGATGCCTTTTGAATGTTGTATTTGTACCAGCCTCCTCCCACTTCCTCTGGCAGCTCATTCCATACACCCAACACATGAAAAATATTGCCCCTCAGGTCCCTTTCAAATCTTTCCCCTCTCACCTTAAACCTGCGCACCTGTAGTTTTGGGCTCCCTTACTACGGGGAAAAAGGCCCAAACTATTCACACTATCATGCCCCTCATGATTTTACAAGCCTCTGTAAGTTCATCCCTCAGCATCTGACATGCCAGGGAAAATAACCTCAGCCTACTCAATATTGTTGCTAGAATACAGTCAGGGCTCTTAGCCTCTACAGCATCTAGTACCACAGGCTGTTTCCTGATTTCATGGAGACAAAGATGATGGTAATGCTGATGGACTATTAATCCAGTTGTCCAGGCATGAAGAGAATGGACAGATAGAGTCTTTTATATACCACCCACCCTCAACCAAGAGTAGAAACATCAAGACTATGAGACACAGATTTAAGGTTAAAGGGGGAAGTTTAAAGGAGATGTGAAAGAAAAGCTGTTTTACATACAGGGTGATAAATGACAGGAACTTGCGGTCAAAGGAGACGGATACAATAGCAACATTTCAGAGGCAAGACATAAATGAATAAATAGGCAGTGGATGCAAAAGTTTTTGTTTTAAATTTACAAAAGCATCACGTGCCAGCACAGGCCGAGAAATGTAAAACAGACGAACACCAAATTGACTATATATTTTTTTAAATTGGGAAATTTTCCCGTGTGACAGCAGTGGGTCACAAATACTTGTGTCCGATGCGCAGGAAGTCAAAAAGAAAACTGTGAGTCAAAACTGAAAGCAACCAGCCCATACTGCCTAACATAGCCACTTCGGTGTTAGAATTCGGGAAGAGAAATTCAGAAAAACAGAGTACCTTACAGACGGAATGAAATTAAATATGGTGGGTGCCCAAGTGCACAGATCTTTGAAATGCCACAAACAAGTGCAGAATATAATCAAGGTGGCTAATGGAATGCTGGCATATTGATCCAGAGGACTGAAGTGTAAAGATGCAGAAGTTATGTTGCAGATATACAAAACCCGCATTAGACCCCAGTTGGGGGCTGACTTGGGCAATACACCTTCGGAAGGCTTTATCGGCCCTGGAGAGAGTACGACGTCAGAGTCAGAGAACGTAGACCGAAGGGTCAGTGTCTAACTAGTCCACACCGACCATAATCCAAAATTAAACTCGTCTGACTTAGCTGTGCTTGGTTCATATCCCTCCAAATCTTTCTTCATATATTTATCCAAATGTCTTTTACACATTGTAACTGTACCCACATTCACCACTTCCTCTGGAAGTTCATTCCGCACATGAAACACCCTCTCTGTTTAAAAAAAAATTTGTCCCTCGGGTCTCTTTTAAATCTATTGCCTCGCACCTTAAAAATATGGCCCCTAGTTTTGAACTCTCCCACCCTCTGCTGGGGCATCTTATCTATGCCCCTCATGATTTTATAAACTTCTTTAAAAGGTCATGTCTCAAACTCCAGTGAAAGGAGTCCCAGACTATCCAGCCTTTCCTTTATAACTCCAGCCCTCCATTCTCAGCAACATCTTGGTAAGTGTGCTTGGGACCCTCACCAGTTTAATAATATCCTTCCTACTACAGGGCGATCAGAACTAGATACGGTACTTCAGAAGTGGCGTCACTAACATCCTGTACAACCTCAACGTGACGCCTCAGCTGCTATACTCAAAGGTCTGAGCAATGAGGGAAAGCGTGCTAAACATCCTCTTAACCACTGTGTCTACCTGTGACGCAGACGTCAAAGAGTTATGTACGAAATTTAGATAGATGTTGGCATGTTGGAGGGTCAAACAGCGTGCAAAGGTATAGCACAGTCATGATCTTATCGAATGGCAAAGCAGGCTCAATGACCTACTCCTGCTCCTGTTTCTTATGTTCTTATCATAGGGCAACTGGTGATAGTTTAACCCAAGCTTCAACACGTGGCAGGTGAGGGTTGTGGGAAGGTGCATGAAAAAATTTGAGAAGGAAGGAACTTTCACAGTAACCTCAGTTAGCATGGGAAGTGAGCCCACACTGATGGCATCACTCAGACAAATATTAGCAAACAAACACCGGTAATTGCTGGAAAAGCTCAGCAGGTCTGGCAGCATCTGTGGAGAGAAAGCAGGGTTAATGTTTCAGGTCCAGTGACCCTTCCTCAGAAGGAATCATCAGATCGGCCACGAAACTGCGAGAGGACTGTTTTTTAAAAAAAAGCGTTAACCCGACTGTGGAGGCCGGAGAGATGGTCTGGAAGCTGCTGTCCATCCGGCCTCCTGCAGTCGAATAGCCCGCTGAGCATAAACGTCCAGGCTCAGTGTCGATGGGAGGGGAGGGTGGTATTGAGTACCAGAATCGGTGTGGGGGGGGGGGGGGGGGCGAAAAAGGATTTTTTTAAAATAAAAAGGTGGTGGAGGAAAACTGGTGACAGAGTAAAGAAATTTTTTTGTGTCGGCCAAACACTTAGGCTCGGTCCCGCTGCCGGTGACGATCCCTTTAAATCCTGGAGCCAGAGCCGCCAGGGACTTTAATGATTGACAGCGGCGGGAGAAAGGGGGCGTGGTCGGTGAAGGTAAGGCCGGGGAGCGCGGTCGGCTGGGTGTTTTTGTTCGATTTTGAAACAAACGAATAGGTTTTGCTTTTACACCTCTAAACTCACCCGGCGACCAGGATGATCACCCGCAGCGGGTCCCCGGCCACGGTAAACAGCAATAACCCGAACGCCGGCCCGAAGGCGATGAAGGTGCAGCCGAAGAAAACCGCCGCGCTCATGACGGCGGAGGGAAGCGGCGAGGCGTTCGCCTCAGGCCCTAAACCCGGTTTAAAAGTCCCACCGCCATCACCCGGCCCTCCTCCTCGCTCCCCGCCCTTTCCGAACTTCGGAGGGTCGGGGTGCTGTGTACATTCGACAGGCCCTTCGGCTGATCGGAGCGCGGCACGCCCTCTTACGCCTTGGCTAATCGACGTCGCCGGCGTGGGATGTTTGACGGTCGTCCGGGCCAATCGGATCTCGGGCCTGCTTGACAGCTTCAGTGGTAGGCGGGTCCAGGCCTGATTGACGGGCGGTTCGACCAGCCGGATATAAGAACGCTTGATGTTGTGGCCAATCGATGTGGAAGGTAGGCGGGCTCGGGTCGACTGACGTTCCGACCAGCCAGTCGGATTCGACGGCCCTTAAGGGACTGGCAAGTCCTTGTCGAGGGTAGGCGGGCCAGAGGTTGATTGACGGGCCGCTCAGCCAGTCTGATGTCGACATGCTTGACGGCCTTGGTCCTTCGACGCTGAGAGCAGACCGGTCTGTCGGGTGTAATCGGCGTCAGTGTGGGGAACGGACGTGCGGGTTGAGCAATGATGAATAGTGTGCTCGACCTCATGGATGTCGCAGGCCGGCCTCATCATTCGGCATGGGTGGAGCGCCTATCGGGAGATGATTGACAGTCATGTGAAGGGTGTTGGCGCAATCCAGTTTCACTGTTTGAAATAGTGGGCGTGGTTTCTTTGGGTGTGTCGCGGTCATTTGTGAGCCCAATCTAATGGTGGTGCTGTGTCGTTCAGAGCCAATTGGTGTCCAGGGCTGATTTGGTTGACGGGCCTATGGACCAGTCAGACATCGGCATGGTGGACAGACTGACCTATCAACGAAGGGGATTGAACCAATTCGAATGGAGGGCTGGGAGACGTTAACTGCTGTTGGGGGCTGGTGGGCGTGTTGGGTGATGACGGCGAGTTGGTCTAACCAATGGCATGCTGGACAAACAGACCAGTTGTTGAGCGGAAGGGCCGGTGCCAATCAAGTGTAAGTACCGCCCGCAACGCAACCTGGGAGTTGTAGTCTTTCCTGTGTCGCAAATGCCCGCAGGCTGGAACTGGAGATGGATCACTGTTATAGCATCGTTAGCGGGCGAGGTCACAGCATGAGTATTATGATTTCGTGCCAGTCTCCTGCTGTACACACCTGAACATTGTCTATTGAAGTAACCATCTGTTGCCTTCTTGAATATCTCAACAAAAAGTGCCTGGCTTTGCAAATCACTTTAAAACTGGTTCTTGATCCTTTTACTCAATATTTACTCTGTTGCAGCGCCTTGATTCTGAAAGCTTTATCAAATTTCCTAGGACAGTTTATAATGTGCCCAGTAACGTGTGTTTAATATAAAAATCTTAGTGTGGAAACCAGCCATTTAGCCAGTCAGGTTCTCATTGACCCTTTGAAGAGCATCCCACCCAGACCCAGTCCTCCATCATCCCTGCCATCATTTCCATGGAGATTCCACCGAAACCGGCATAGTTCTGGACTGTGGGAGAAACCACCTCAGACACAGACAGAACGTGCAAACTCCACACAGTCACCCAAGGGTGGAATCTCACCTGGGTCTCTGGTGCTGTGAGGCAGCAGTGCTAACCAAAGAGCCACACACTGCTGCATTTTTAACAAAGGATCCTGCTTCATGGAGTAAATATCAAGCCAAGTTACTGCTTCTGTTCTCTGGAGGCTGTGTATTACAGATGTTGTGGAGACATACAAAATTTTTAGGGGGCTTGATGTGCGGAAAGATTGTTTTGCACCCCTGCCCTGTACAGGACCACAAGTCATAATCTCAGAGTAAAGACTCACCACTCAAGATACAGGAAGGAGGAATTTCTTGAGAGTAGTGAACTTGTGGAATTATTTACCACAGAGGCTGGATCATTAAGTATATTCAAGGCCAAGACAGACTCTCAATTAGTAAAGAGATAAAGGTTATGGGGAAAAGACAGTAATGAAGAATTGAGGATAATCAGGTCAGACATAATCTTGTTGAATGGTACAGCAGACTTAATGGGCTGAATGACCTACTTCCATTCCTATGTCTGTGGAAAAAGTTTCCTTGTCTTTTCCGAGATCGTAGGAACTGCCGATACTGGGTAATCGGAGATAACACTGTGAAGCTGGATGAACACAGCAGGCCAAGCAGCATCAGAGGTGCAGGAAAGTTGACGTTTTGGGTTGAGACCCTTCAAGGGTCTTGACCTGAAATGTCAACTTTCCTGCTCCTCTGAAGCTGCTTGGCCTGTTGTGTTCTTCCAGCTTCACACCATGTTATCCTTGTCTTTACCCTCTGGTTCTTTGGCTAATAGCCTTAAAGGTGTAAAAAAACAAGAGAACTATAGATGCTGTAAATTAGGAAAGAAAACAGAAGTTGCTGGAAAAGCTCAGAGTGTCTGGCAGAGTCTGTGAAGAAAAAAAAATCAGTTAATGTTTTGGATCTGGTGACCGTCACTCCTTAGAGTTGTGATCTTTGGTTCCTGAATCTCCCACCATGCAGGTAGGAGGAAACCTGCCATCCTTCCCTAATCTGGGCCATGGTGTGACTCCAGTCCCAGATCAGTGCAGTTGACACACAAGTGCTGCAAGATACTGAGCAGGCTAAGCATGCTACAAATGTCTGCTCCACCACAGATAGAACTGACCAGCAGACTATATAAAAAATAAACACTGTAAAGATACCAAGACCACTGTCAAAGTCTATAGCAACTGCAAGTCTTTATTACATCAGCATTGTACAAAAGGCACTAAATGCAGCTATGACACAATCCTGGCACAGAGGCCAAGATTCATTTTCTGGAAGCTTCAGTCTTTTGAAACTTGGGGAAGGGGAACAGTGGGTTGGCACAACATAGCAAGCAGAGTGCACTTTGTTCAAAAACACTGAC
The DNA here is from genome assembly GCF_030684315.1 of Stegostoma tigrinum. Lineage (NCBI taxonomy): Eukaryota > Metazoa > Chordata > Chondrichthyes > Orectolobiformes > Stegostomatidae > Stegostoma > Stegostoma tigrinum. The sequence continues at coordinate 4,315,621 of NC_081400.1, forward strand.
CTTAAGAGGAAATTAATCTGAATGATTGAGTGGCACTTGATCTGGGCAGGCTGATTTTAATTTTTTTAAAATCTATAAATTTTAGCTTAAGCAATGGTTGGCACAGACATGGGTAGATAACAAAGAAAAGGTGGTCAGCACAGTGGTGTCACAGAAGCACTAGAATACAGGCCTGGTGCCCATGATTGGAATTCCCTCTGACTTCAATCCTGCCACTCGACTTACTTCATCTCTCTCCTCTGAAATGCTATCAGTAGGCAAGTACCCATGTATTTGGCCAGCTAGAGATAGCCACAGAGGCCTATTATGTGCATTTTCCAGCAGTGCAGGGTCTACAAGGGCTATCTTCCACTTTCTTGTCCCCCAGGGGGCACTAAGTCTAATTAAACACCTGTTACCACCACGCTCCCTCCCCATTGCAGACTGTGCATGGAACCTAGCATCTGCCTATCTATACAACTGACTACCGTGATGGTCAGTTTAATTGTTTCTCCTCACCCACTGGAAAGTCTACTGCATGGACTCAAACACACAGCACCTTTACTTTCCTCACTCATGCCCCACAAACTCTTTCTGGTGCTCTATTGGGATTGTTCATTGTAACAAATTTAGCTTTGAATCGGGATGTCCTGAGACCAAGACTATTTCGACATCTTCCCTACCCGACTCCAATCACTCCCTACCCTGGAGGAGCTTAAATTGGCCATGCCCTTGTCAAGGCTGGGTAAGTCCTTGGATATGTTCTGTTCCCCCAGGGGCATGTTGGCATGGGCAACAAATTCCACCATGCCAATGTGCCCAGGTAGATTGACCAGATTCATGAGGTGTAATTCGTCTCTGCAATAGGTCAAGTGGGATGAATCGGAACGAGGCCCATCACATGTTGTGTCGGTCCTGCATTGATGTGGAAAGCTTTTCCTGTTTGCCCCGTGACGATCAGAAAGCCCCATGGCCTACAATCTGCATCTGATACAACTATTCCCAAATTATTAAATGCACCCTCCCAGGCTCCCTTCGCAAGCCAACACAGGAAGCTAGCTCATCGATACTGCAAAGAATTAATTGTCTGCCACACAAAGACTTGTGAAGAAGGTGTTTGAAGACAAAAGACATCACTGCTGATGAAAGAGCTTATCGGCAGGAGTTTGGGTACAAGAGAGGTGGTGAGGGAATGCAGTTTGACACTATCCCACCCACTCTTGAAACTGATTTGCAGGTGGTAAACATTGCTGTTCTTTGTTGATTTCAACCCTTGCCGGAATCTCTTCTCTGTTCCTTTCCGCCAACTTGAGTTGCACTTGTGTGATCCAAGGACCGTATTGGAGATGCAAGTCACAAGCATTATCTCTGATTTGCTATTTCCTAAAGGTTCACTCCCAGCACTTTGAGTGAATGAGTCTGGACTGCGAGTGTATCAGCTATTCAACCACAAGGACCAACTCAGCTTACTCTGTCCTCACCTTAGGTGAAAGCCCCTCCACCTACCACCTTCATCCGAGGGCTCTAGTATACTCGCCTCGGGATCCTTCAAACCAGATTTTTACTTTTCTCCCCCTGCTCATCTAGCTCAGTCTTGCACCATTATCTGGTAGAATAATTGTGGCTGGTGTTCAGAAGGTCCACCTTGGGACAATTCAGGGTCCTTCCCCAAATGATTTAGTCCTTGATACATCTCTAGCATTAGCTCCAACCTGAGTCATTATGTTGTTAGGACCAAATTTGTTGGGGGGTGGGTGGGGGGGGTGGGAAGAGTGGAATCTGAGAAATCACACCTCCATTTAATGGGGCAGGGAACATTCAACAATAAAATGAAAACAATCTCTTAATTCCTGGTTTGTCCATGTTTATCATTGGCTTCCTGAACGGCCTGCCCCTGGAATTTCAGACCAGAAAGATGAGGTTTGATGGTGGGAGGGCGATTAAACATAAACTAATTGGCCATATTCCGTCCCACTGCTTAACATTTAACCTCAATTTCCATCCTGGGACTGGGAAATTCTCACTCTTGGGCTGTTAAGCATTCCAAAACCACAAGGACGGGAGTCTTGTCCTTGAAGAATGAGCACATAAAAATTGGGTGGAGGAAAAAGAAACAGCAGATAACACCATTAGCTCTGGCAAAAAGGCATCAAGATCTTTGGCTGCTCAACAAAATGTCTGTTATCACTCCCTCTTTTTCTCCACTCCATCTCACTGTTGTTACAGACCAGCTGGGATTCAATATCTTGTCCCCTCTCAACCACCCCAACCTGCCTTCAATCCCCACATGTCATACAAAGAAGCAAAGCTTATAAACAGTCCCAGACTTGACCTGCTGTGGGAAGAAGTTCCCATCACAAAAAGGAACATAGTATCATGTCTGCCCCACCCCTCCAGGGAACAGGGGAACGTTGTTGGGGGACAGGGAGGGGAGGGGCTGTATTGAAGCGAAACCAGGAACGAAGCCAGAATGACTAACTGCTGTGTCCCCAGACAGGTCCAGTAGTTGATTTCAATAAGTTATCCACACAATAGGTCTTCTCCAAGGAGGGTTAGGTAGGTGGCTCTCTGGTGTATTTGTCACATCCTGAGTCTTAAACTAAGGAGCATTTGGAGGGACTAGTCTTCGGCGAGCTTTCCAGAGGAGCCTTGTTGCTAGGAGACCCAAAGCCCTGGTTTGAAGGGAACAAATAATCAAGTTAGACAAAAACAAAATGAAAGAGGGAAAGAGAGAGAGTTATATCCATAATTTCTAATTCTCAAGGCCACGAACTACACTTCTTGTATCTTATTTTCATGAATTTTACTACTAAAGTTGACCTTTATTCTGCTACTAACACTGACTTTGGATCAAAGCTCTGTCATCTCTTTACAAACATTGCCACTGTTTGTTCCATGACCCCTTAATCTTCCTTGGCCCCTAAATTATACTTGTTCTTTCCTCCTGTTCATTGAAACACAAAATGGGAGTAGGACATTCAGCTCTTCAATATGATGATGGCTGATCATGCAGCTTCAGTATCCCACTCCCGGTTTCTCTCCATACCTCATGATCCCTTTAGCCACAAGGGTCACATCCAGCTCCCTCATGAACATATCTAATGAAGCGGCCCCAACAGCTTTCTGTGGGAGAGAATTCCGCAAGTTCATAACTGAGTGAAGAAATTCTTCCTCATCTCAGTCCTGAATGGCTTACCCCTTATTCTTGAGACTGTGACCCCTAGTTCTGGGCTTCTCCAACATTGGGAACATTCTTCCCCCGTCTACCCTGTTCAGTCTTATCAGGATTTTATATTTCTCTATGAGATCCCCCCTCATTCTTCTAAATTCGAGTGAGTATAAGCCCAGTTGATCTAGTCTTTCTTTATATGTCAGTCCTGCCATCCCAGGAATCAGTCTGGTGAACCTTCACTAGACTCCCTCAACAACAAGAACGTCCTTCCTCAGACTGGGAGACCAAAACTGCACATAATACTCCACGTGTGTTCTCACCAAGGCCCTGTATAACTGCAGTAAGACATTCTCATACCCATACTCGAATCCCTGCACTATGAAGGCCAGCATGCCATTTGCTTTCCAACATGCCAACCTTCATTGACCTTTCCACCATGACAACCAGGTCTCATTGCACCTCACCTTCCTCTAAACTGCCACCATTTGGATAGTAATCTGCCTTCCTGTTTTTGCCAACATGGATAACCTCACATTTATCCACATTATATTGCATCAGCCAAGTAATTTGCCCACTCACCACCTCCTTCAGCAGCCTGAAATTCCTTACTTTTCCACCTCTCTTCAGTTCTGATGAAATGTCATATTGGATGCACAATGCTAATGGTCTCTCCCTGGCCAATACCACTGTCTCCGGCTTGCTACAGTGCTCAGGTGCAGCTCAGCACTCTACAGCCTTCTGAACTAAATACTGAGTTCAATAACTTTAGGGCTCGAGGCATCTTTTCCCACGACCTTATCCCAATCTCCACGCAGCAGGCCTTGTTGTCAGAGATAGTAGGAACTGTCAATGTTGGGAGTCTGAGATAACAAGGTGTGGAGCTGGAGGAACACAGCAGGCCGGGCGGCATCAGAAGAGCAGGAAAGCTGATGTTTTGGGTCTGGGCCCTTCTTCCGAAATGGGGCTCTAAAATAAATAGAGAGGAGGGTGGGTGGTGATAGAAGTTGGAGAGTGGAGCGGATAGGTGGGAGAGAAGACGGACTGGACGAGGAGGTCTTGTTGTGACTTAGGCTGCTAATACACACAACCCATTGTTAGCCACTAATAGCCCCCTTATTCATTCTCCTAGGCTGATTGTTATCCACTCCTTTGTCTTTCTGAAGAAGGGCCCCAACCCGAAACGTCAGCTTTCTTGCTCCGCTGATGCTGCCTGGCCTGCTGTGTTCCTCCAGCTCCACACTGTGCTATCGCTGACTCCAGCATCGGCAGTTCCTACTATCTGTCCAGTTGTTTAGGCTCCATTATCTACTCCTTACACCCTCCTCCCGACCCTACCTTATGCAAAAAACCCAACCTTTTTCTGAAAGCCAAAACAGAAATTACTGGAAAAGCTCAGCAGGTTTGGTAGCATCAGTGGAGAGAAATCAGAGTTAATGTTTCTGGTCCAGTGACTGGGATCTCTCTCCACAGATGCCGCCAGACCTACTGAGCTCTCCCAGCGATTTCTGTTTTTGTCTCCACCGAGTCTGTGAGATCAGTGGTGTTTCTTCAGTTTCCATTTCCAATCTTCAGCATCTGAAATATTTTGCTTATGGTTCATGAGTTACTGCTGACGTGCCATCGATCGGATTTCCCCTACCAGCCCTCTCGGGTGGATGTAAACATAAAAACCCACAGCTAACAGGGAAAGAATGTTGAGCAGAGGGACCTAGGGGTTCAGGTACACAGTTCGTTAAAAGAGGAGTCGCAGGTAGACAAAGTGGTGAAGACAGCACTTGGCACGTTTGCTTTCATCGGCCGAGCATTCACTATCGGAGTTGGGACAACATGTTGCGGCTGTACAGGACATTGGTAAGGCCACTTTTGGAGTACTGCATACAGTTCTGGTTGCCGTGCAATGGGAAGGATATTATTAAACTGGAAAGGCTTCAGAAAAGATTTGCAAGCATGTCACCAGCACTGGAGGTTTTGAGTTGTCAGGAGCGCAGGATGCTGAGGGGTGACTTCATAGAGCTTTATAAAATCATGAAAGGCACAGGTATTCTCTGGAGTAGGGGAGTCCAAAACTGGAAGGCATAGGTTTAAGGTGAGGGGGGACAATTTTAAAACGGACCTGAGAGGCAACTTTTCCACGCAGAGGGTGGTGCGTGTGTATGGAAAGAGCTGCCACAGGAAGTGGTGCAGGCTGGTACAGTTACAGCACCTAAAAGGCATTTGGACATGTGCATGAATAGGGAATATGGGCCAAAAGCAGGCAAATGGGACTGATTTGTTTGGGAAACCTGGTTAGCATGGATGAGTTGGATCGAAGGCTTTGTTTCCATTTTGTATGATTCTGAGACTCATTGGGTTGGTGAAAATGCTCTCCCATGTTCTGGGGCCAATATTTAGCCCTTCTGCAAAATAACTGAAAAGACGGTAATTATCACACCACTGGTTATTGCGTCCAAAGTGATTGAGGTGTTTGCTACACTACATTTTAGAGGAAAAAAAATATTAAACCACTCGGGGCTGGGGGCGGGGGAGGTGTCCTGAGCTCATGAAAGGTATTTAAGAAATGCAAGCACTTTCATTCCCCAACCTCTCTTCTCCACTCTGATCTATCACTGCCTTTTAAGGAGGACTTCTTGCAAATAGCTACAGCCACAGTCCTCTCTGGATGTCTCAACGACCATTGTAACACAGTGACAGAGTGTCAGTGGGTGATTTTAACATTGGCAGCGACTAGTGAGGTGGGTAAAGCCAACCAGAGCTTCCAATTCCAATGGGAAGTGAGTGGAAGGATGCTGGATCTTTGCTGACTTTGTTGAATACTCTGCCAACATCCATGGTCCACTTGGCATATTTAGGTTGGGTTGAATGCCCTCCTTCTGAGCTGTGTCATACTATCATGGTATAAAGAACTGACAGGGTGAATCTGAGGCTATTAATACAAGTAGCTACAGAGATAGTGGTTACACTAGTACTAATCTTCAAATAGTCCCTACAGTGTGGAAGCAGGCCATCAGGCCCATCAATTCCACACCACCTTTGTGAAGAGCATCTCACCCGGAGCCACTATCCCTGCATTTCCCTGTAACCCACCTAGCCTCCACATTCCCTCGACACTATTGGCAGTTTAGCACAGCCAATCCACCTACCTTGCACATCTTTGGATTGTGGGAGGAAACCCACACAGATGCTGGGAGAACGTGCAAGCCCTACACAGATAGTTGCCAGAAGCTGGAATTGAACCTGGGTTCAATTGAACAAGATATAACAGCTTGGAGGCACGTCCAGAGTTAGTTCACGAGATTGTTCTCCAGATATGGAGGGACTGTTTTGTGAGGACTGGTTCTAAGGAGGACCCAACGTAACCAGCCCCAGCTTGTAAAAGTCAACACCCAAACGGGTGCTGTAGCCGATTGGTGAAGAAAGTTATCTTGGAGTACAATGCAACCTTGATCAGATGGGCCGATGGGCGGAGGAGTGGCAGGTGGAGTTCACTTTGGATAAATGTGTGGTGTTGCGTTTCGGAAAGGCAAATCAGGGCAGGACTCATATACTTAATGGTAAGGTCCTGGGGATCGTTACCGAACAAAGAGACCTTGGGGTACAGTTCGTAGTTCCTTGAAAGCGGTGTCACAGGCAGGCAGGGTAATGAAGGCAGCGTTTGGTGCGCTTGCCATTATTAGTCAGTGCACTGAGTATAGGAGTTGGGAGGTCACATTGCCGCTGTATAGGACATGGATTAGGCCACTTTTGGAATACTGTGTTCAATTCTGGTCTCCGTATGACAGGAAAGATGTTCAACTTGAAAGAGTTCAAAAAGGATTTACAAGGATGTTACTGGGACTGGAGGGTTTGAGCTACAGGGAGAGGCTGAATTGGCCGGGGCTAATTTCCCTGGAGTGTCAGAGGCTGAGGGGTAACCTTATAGAGGTTTATAAAATCATGAGGGGCATGGATGGGGTGAATCGCCAACATATTTTTCCCAGCGTAGTGCAGTCCAAAACTAGAGGGCATAGGTTTAAGGTGAGAGGGAAAGATTTAAAAGGAACATAAGGGGCGACCTTTTCATGCAGTGTATGTATGGAATGAGCTGCCAGAGGTGGTGGTGGAGGCTGGTACGATTACAATATTTAAAAGGCATCTGGATGGGTATATGAATAGGAAGGGTTTAAGAGGAATATGGGCCAAATGGAACTAGATTAATTTAGGATATCTGGTTGGCATGGATGAGTTGGACTGAAGGGTGTGTCTCCATGCTGTACAGTTCTACTCTATTACCAATCTGATTTTTCTCACACATAGTGCAACATGTTGTTCCTCGTTACATCAGTACTCCTGCAAATTGTTCTGATGCATGAAAAGCTTCTGCGAAAAGGTGTCTTTGTTACCCCAGCAACGCTTGATTTCTGTACTACTACACAAGGAATTACTTAGATTAGTCCCACAGCCCCTCAGAGGTGTCAAATAGAGGCATCAATCCCCTGATACACGCACCTAGCAACTATTATAATGCAAAAAAACAGCAATGTAGGAAAGATAGCAGGGATGTGTGACCCCTTTGGGTTCACTAACAAGGCAGTTCACTGTAACCAGGCTAAGGAAATCGGTCTTGCATTAAACTTACTGATTTCTTGCTCGTCTTTATTAATATATCATGGGCAAGTGATCGAAAAGCCTGTTGGGAAAGGAACAGAGTTAAATTCAGCACATACAGGCTAGCAGATAGGTCAGAGTGCACTTAAAATCTTTTACCATCTAATTGCACTGAAAGCATTTAACAGAACTAATAATTGTTGAAGGCAAGTTGTCAGTCTTATCCAATCTGAAATACACATTACTCCTGATGTAGGAAACAAAATAGCAGCCAATTTGCACACAGCAGGAGAGGGATGGAGAAGTGATGGCCTAGTGGTATGGTTAATTCAGAGACCCAGGTAACATTCTGGGGTCAGAATCGTGCTACAGCAGATGGTGGAATCTGAACTCAACAACAGGGGCAAAAAAAGAATCTGGAATCTAAATCACCATGAATCCATTGTTGGAAAAAACCCAACTGCTTCACTAATGTCCTTCAGGAAAGGAAGCTGCCATTCTTATCTGATCTGGCCTATATGTGACTCCAAACCCCCAGCAAAGGGACTGACTCTTAACTTCCCTCTGGGCAATAAATGCTGGCTGGCCTAGTCAGTGACATTGTCATCTCGTGAATGAATAAAGAAACAGGATCTCCACAAACAGTAGCGCAATGCGTGACCGAATTTATTTTGCTTACGTTAACCAAGGCAAGATCTTGGTCTTGTTGGGGAGAACCTATCCCAACACTCCCAGCATTCTTTGACAATGCCTTGGACATTGTGTGTTATTTTACGGTCTTGCCTGAACAGGCACCCATTTTTAAAATTTGATTTAATGTATTACTGTCAAATGTACATAGATACTGTGAAAAGTTTTGTTTTGTATGCAGTACAGGCAGATCATACTGCACAAAAGTGCATTTGGATAATAGAACAGAGTGAGGATGTTACGGCCGCAGAGGAGGTGCACAAATGCGAGATCAGCGTTAAGTTTAAAATTGGAAAGATCCATTCAGACATCTGGTAACAGCGAGGAAGAAGCTGTTCTTGAATCTATTCATATATGTATACAAACTCTAATACCTGCTGCCTGACAGCTGAGGGTGGAAGAGATTATAACCAGGGTGGGAGGGATTTTGATTGCTTTCCTGAGGCAATGGGAAATGTAGATGGAGCAAATGGATGGAAGGATGGTTTGCACGATGGACTGGGCTGTGTTAACAAGTCTGTAATTTCTTGCAGTCTAGGGTAGAGCAATGGTGGAGTTAGGCAAAATATAATTAAATAGGAGGATCCCTCTTTCTTTCTGCAGACTTTCCCGACTAAAAGCTGAGTAATCGGCAATCTTACCTCTTCCACGTTCAAACTAGATTTGGCGCTTGTCTCGAAGAATCTGATCCCATGATCTTTTGCCAACTGCAGCAAAGGGAACAAACAGAGACTGATAAATCTTGATGCTTGTTATGGAAAGTATGGGTCTGCTGTCTGAGACAAAACGTGTATCTTTTGTAAATGATTCAGCAGGAGGCTGTTCAACTCTTTATACTTCTGCCAGCTGCCTACCTGTCACCTCCTCCAGGCCCTACCATCCTCCCTATCTGTCACCTCCTCCAGCCCCTGAACCTCTCCCTATGTGTCACCTGCTATAGCCCCAATAACCCTCCCTTTTTCTGCCACCTCCACTAGCCCCTACATTCCCTCCCTATCTGTGCCACCTTCTCCAGCCCCTACCCTTTATCCCTGTAACCTTCCCAAGCCTGTAACCCCACCTATCCGTCACCTTCTTCATCCCCAACGACTCCCCCATCTCTGTCACCTCCTCCAGCCCCTACACCCCACCCAATCTCTAACTTCCTCTAGCCCCTAAAACCACTACCTATGTCTGTCACCATCTCTAGCCTCCACACCTCCTGCTGAATTCCAATTGATATCCTATGTAGGATCAAGCACTGTTCCCAGATATATCTCATCCCCAACCCTGCTGTCAAAAGTTTGTTGCTGCCTCCCTCCCAGCAGTGTGAACTTTGAACCTACACCCCAAAGTTGGCTGAAAGCACCAATGGGCACCTATGCCCTTGATCCCAGGAGGTGCACTGGCATAATAGCTCTCCAGCTGACCTTTTCTGCCTTGTCCTTGGGCACCTTCCTCTTGTTTTCCATGTCACACTTGTTTCCCAATAACATTCGCTCCACGGTCGCTGAGGCATTCTGTAGGAAGCAAAGCAATGGTACATAAATAATTAAAACAGAAATTGCTGGAGAAACTCAGCAGGTCTGGCAGCATGTGTGAAGATTGAAAGCAGAGTTAATGTTTTGGGTCCAGTGACCCTTTTTCAGGACTTCATTAGGCTCCTGATGGTTAGCACTTTTAATCACAAGATGAATATTACTCAACAACATCCTCATTGCCATTGCACCTTTCAGAAGAGTCCAAGAGATATACAGCACGGAAACAGACTCTTTGGCCCAACTCGTCCATGTGGACCTGATAACCCAAATTAATCTAGTCCCATTTGACAACATTTGGCCGTATCCCTCTAAAACCTACTTTCAACTAGCCCTAAGGCACTTTAAAGCCAAAAGAAATAACAAGGTGTAGAGCTGGATGAACACAGCAGGCCAAGCAGCATCAGAGGAGCAGGAAAGCTGACGTTTCAGGCCTAAACCCTTCTTCAGAAGGGCCTTTCTGAAGAAGGGTCTAGGCCTGAAACGTCAGCTTTCCTGCTCCTCTGATGCTGCTTGGTCTGCTGTGTTCATCCAGCTCTACACCTTGTTATCTCAGATTCTCCAGCATCTGCAGTTCCTACTATCTCTTAAAGCCAACAGAGTCGGAATTATACAGCACAGAAACAAGTCTTTCGGCCCACCATGCCAATGTCAACCAACAAAAGCCAAACTACACTAATCCCATTTACCTACACTTGGTTGTTAGCTTACTATGCCCTATCATTTTAAGTGCTGATCTAGATGCTTCTTAAAATTTGACAGAGTACCTGTCTCCACCACCTTCTCACAGAAAAGTGTTCCATATTTCTAACACCCTCCACGTGAAAACATTTTTCAGGTATTTTTTATAACACTCCTCAACCTTGAACTTACAGAATCACCCAGCATGGAAATAGACACTTCGATCTAACTAGTCCACGCTGACCATTTTCCAAAACTAAGTTCGTCCCACTCGCCTGCATTTGGCCCACATCCATCCAAACCTTTCCTATTCATGTACATATCCAAATGTCTTATAGTGTTGTAACTGTTGACCTCGATCAGATGGGCTGATGTGCCAAAGAGTGGCAGATAGAGTTTAGTTTAGATAAATGTGAGGTGCTATATTTTGATTGTGCAAATCAGAGGCAGGACTTATACACTTAATGCTAAGGTCCTGCAGAGTGTGGCCGAACAAAAAGACCTTTGGTACAGGTTCATAGTTTCTTGAAAGTGGTGTCACAGGTAGACAGGGTAGTGAAGGAGGTGTTTGGTATGCTTGCCTTCATTGGTAAAGTACATTGAGTATCGAAGTTGGGAATTCATGTTACGGCTGTACAGGACATTGGTTAAGACTGTTTTGGAATACTGTGTGCAATTCTGGTTTCCCTTCTGTAGGAAAGGAGTTGTGAAACTTTGAAGGGTTCAGAAAAGATTTACAAGGATGTTGCCGGGGTTGGAAGGTTTGAGCGATAGGGAGAGGCTGGATAGGCTGGAGCTATTTTCCCTGGAGCATCAGAGGCTGAGAGGTGACCTTACAGACGTTTATAAAATCATGAGGGGCACGGATAGGATGAATAACCAAGGTCTTTCTCCCAAGTTTAAGGCGAGAGGGTAAAGATTTAAAAGGGACCTAAGGGGCAGCTTTTTCACACAGAGGGTGGTACACATATGGAATGAATAGCCACAGGAAGTGGTGGAGGCTGGTACAATTATAACATTGAAAAGACATCTGGATGGGTACGTGAATAAGAAGGGTTTAGAGGGAACATGGGCCAAATATGCTGGCAAATGGGACTAGTTCAATATAGGAAATCTGGTCAGTGTGGACAAGTTAGACTGAAGGGCCTGTTTCTGTGCTGTACGTCTCTATGACACTATGTCCCCGCATCCAGCACTTCCTTGTGCTCTCTGGTCTCGAACACATCTGCTGCAGGGAAAAGATTTTTATGATCTACCGTATCCATGCCTCATCATTTTGTATACTTTAATCCAACGGCCCCTTGGCCTCACGTGGTGCAGGGAAAACAAACCCAGCTGATTCAGTTCTCCTCATAACTTAGTCACTCCATCTCAGGCATGAAATACTGATTTCACAGAATCCCAGATTTGTTACAGTGCAGAAGGAAGCTGTTTGGCTCACTGTTCCAGGTTGACTTGACTTGACTTGGTATCAATCTCATGCCTTTGTCCCCAGTCCTGCACATTGGTTACATAAAAACAATTACAGAGCAGCCTAACAACATGAATTTTCATTTTCCACACTAAGCTTAAATATGTAACCTTGTCAAATTACTTCTGTAAATGTCTGTAACTACCCTTTAGCTGCAGCACATTAGTTTTGCAAAGAAACTCCAATAAGTTGGTTAAATGTGAATTTCCTTCCACAAAACGATGTTCACTCTGCCTGACCTCCTTTATCTTCTCTAACCGCCCTGCCAAAATGCCTTTAATAGCAAATCTAAATTTACCAGGATGTTGCTGGGAATGGAGGGTTTGAGTTACAAGGAGAGGCTGGATAGTCTGGGACTTTTTCACTGGAGCATAGGAAGCTGAGGGATGACTATATAGAGGTTTGTATAATCATGAGGCATATGGATAAGGTGAAGAGCAAATGGTGGGCGAGTCCGAAACTTTTTAAAAGCAAATGGGGAAAGTTTTAAAAAGGATATGAGTAGCAATTTGTTTTACACAAGCAGTGGTTTGTCTGTGGAATGAACTTCCAGTGGAAATGGTGAATACCGGTACAGTAACATTTAAAAGACATTTGGATAAGTACATGAATAGGAAAGGTTTGGAGGGATATGGGCCAGGAGCAGGCAAGTAGGCCTAGTGTAGTTTAGGAACAAGGTCGACTAATTGGACCGAAAGGCCTGTTTGCATGCTGCATGACTCTATAATGCCCTCTACAAAGGTTCAATTGAACCTGTCTCCTCCAGACTTCCAGTCAGCACATTCCAAATCTTAATGGCTTGCCGAGTGAAAAAGTTATTTTTTTAACATCGTGTTTTCTTCTTTTCCCAGTTCATTCAAACCTGTGCCTTCTGGTTCTCGATCCTTTTACGAGCAGGATCAGTTTCTCCCCACCAACTCCTTGTGATTTTGAGAATTTCTTTTAAATCCCCTCCTAGCCTTTTGCTGGCCAAGGAGAGCAATCATAACCCCTCCAATGTGAAACGTAGTCGCCGTTGTAATGTCAGAAATGCTAGTCAATATGTGCGCAGGAATCTCCGATACAAAGGTGCACAATTACCCTCAGGACCAAGCTTCTAGGTATGGACTGAAGGCCAAATGCAGACCAGAACACCAGGCAAAAATCCCCTCTGCTATTCTTCAAAATAATTGCCCTGTAGTGTTAATCCCGAATACGGTGGGCAACTGTGTTTGGCCCATATTTCTCTCAACCTTTCTTATTCATGTACCTGTCCAAAGGTCAGCAAATGACACCAAGACTGATTAAGATACGAGCGATCAGTTGTGTTGAGGAAGCAGAGAGGCTGCTGAGGAGCTTGGAAAGTAGGCAAAGTGGCAGATGGAATACAATGTGGGCAAGTGGTTCTCTTATCTAAGGGAAGATATACTGGCATTGGAGGCAGTCCAGTGAAGGCTGATCTTAAGTATGGAGTATAAAGGAGAGGTTGAACAGGTCAGGACTGTACTTATTGCAGTTTAGAAGAATGAGACGCAACTTTCTAAGATACTTAGGGGTCATGCAGAGTGGTTGCTTCCCCTTGTGAAAGAGTCTAGGACCAGAGAGGATAAACACAAAATAAGGGGATGTCCTTTTAAGACAGATGAAGAGGAAATTTTTCACTCAGAGGGTAGACAGCTTGTGGATTTCTTTACCGCGGACAGCTGTTGGAGCTGGATTGTTAATTCCACTCAAGGCTGAGACAGATTCTGAAACAGGAAGGGAATCAAGGGTTATGGGGTAAAGGCAAGTTGAAGGTTATTAGATCAGCCACGATCTCGTTAAATTGGGGGAGCAGCCTCAGTGGGCTGAATGGCCTACACTTATGTTGTATGGTGCACTTGAGACAACAGAAATGGGCCTCAGTTCAATGAAACAGTTCCTGTGACAGTGCAGCACTCCCTCAATGTCAGCCCAGATTATGTGCTCTGGGCCTCTAGAGTGGGCCTCAAACCCATAGCCTTTGACGTAGATGAGAGGTGCTTATATCCTGGAAGCTATTTTGATACAATGCAGGTAAATGAAGCTATTATTACCCCAACCAAAATAAAAAAAACACCCACCCCGCACAGCTCAGTTACTTTTTATTCATTTATTCACAGGATGAAGGTGTCACTGCCCATCTGGCAGTTAAGAGCCAACCACCTTGCTGTGGTTGGGGAGTCACATGTAGGCCAGACCAGGTAAGGGTGGCAGTTTCCTCCCCTAAAGGACATTAGTGAACCAGATGGGTTTTCCCCAACAATCAGCAATGGGGAGGGGAATCCAAGGGAAGTGTGCAGTGGGACTTGGGTGTCCTTGTTCACCAGCCGCTGAACGTGAGCATGCAGGTGCCGCAGGTGGTAAAGAAGGCAAATGGTATGTTGACCTTCATTGTGAGAAGTTGCGAGTACAGGAGCAGGGATGTGTTGCTGCAGTTATACAGGCCTTAGTGAGGCCACACCTTGAATATTGTGTGCAGTTTTCGTCTGCTTTTTTGAGGAAGGATACTCTTGCTCTCAAAGGAGTGCAGCGAAGGTTTACCAAGCCGATTCCGAGGATGGCAGGATTGACATGAGGAGAGATTGATTAGGCTAGGATTATTTTCGCTAGTGTTCAGACAAATAAGAGGGGATCTCACAGAGACTTATAAAATCCTAACAGAACTAGACCTGGTGGATGCAGGGAGGATGTTTCTGATGATGGGTGTATCCAAAACCAGGGGTCACAGTCCAAGGATTCAGAGTGAACCATTTAGGATGGAGATGAGGAGACATTTCTTCACTCAAAGAGTGGTGAGGCTGTGGAATTCATTATCACAGGAAGTAGTTCATGCCAAAATGTTGTATGTACTCAGAAGGTGGCTAGATATAGCACTTGAGATATGGGATCAAGGGTTATGGGGAGAAAGCAGAATTAGACTATTGAGTTGGACAATCAGCCATGATTGTGATGAATGGTGCAGCAGGCTCGAATGGCTGAATGGCTTCCTCCTGCTCTGATCTATGCTTTTATGTTTCTATGGATTCATGGTCATTGTTAGACTCTTAATTCCAGATTTTTATTAAATTCAAATTCCAACATCTGCATTGATGAGAGTCAAACCCAGGCCCCCAGAACATTACCTGGTCTCTGGATTAACAGTTCAGCAATGATTGCACTAGCTCATTGCCTCTCCCTATCCATTTTTGTTTAGAAACAGAGTCCTCACACTTAGCTGGTGTAAGATTATCCCTTTGAGGGGTGAAGGTGATGGCCCAGTGCTATTATGGCTGGGCTGTTAATCCAAAGACCCAGGTTTGAATCCTGCCATGGCAGATGGTGGAATTTGAATTCAATAAAAATCTGGAATTAAGAATCTAATGATGACCATGAATCCATTGTCGATTGTCAGAAAAACCCATCTGGTCACTAATGTCCTTTAGGGAAGGAAGCTGCCATCCTTACCTGGTCTGGCCAACACGTGACTCCAGACCCACAGCAAGGTGGTTGGCTCTTAACTGCCCCCTGGGCAATTAGGGATGGGCAATAAAGGCTAACCATGATGCTCTCATCCAGTGAGTGAATTTAAAAAAAGAGATTAAAAGGACCTGGGTTCAAACTGAATCCAGGGTAATGGGTGGACATAATTGTGTCGGGGCAAGTCGTGAGGAGGTCAGGGTGGGTGCAGGTGGGGCGGGAGGGTGTAAGAGAGTAGAACCTGAAGGCTGGAGAGTGGTCAGCGCAGGTGTGGGAGCTGGTGGCGTACAGGGCAGACGTGGGGGCTTGAGGAGGTGTGGTGGCAAATGGGCAGCAGTTGGTTGGCAACAGGGAGGGTCATGGGGGACTGCGATGAAGCCACTGACAGCAATTCCCCACTGGAGTTGTATCTGAAGATCAATCTCACCTCTTTAATGCTCTTCATCCAGTTTTGTATATTCTCAAAAGATTTCTCATCGGTGATGTCATAGACCAGAATGATCCCCTGTATAATGGTAAGACAGAGACTGCATTTATACAGTACCTTGTTGTTCTGCAGTGTCTCAATGTGGCTAAGACACACACAACATAAATCTCGAAAGCTTAACGACTGCTACATTTTCCAAGTTCAGTAGCCATTGCACACACAGAATAAAAGAAATGAGAAAGAGGTTGAAAGGTAAAAACAAAAGAATAGAAAGATTGAGAGAGAGGTCGAGACTGAGAGAAGGAGAGGGGTAAGGAAGAAAGAGATGCGGTGGGGGTGGAGGAAGGGAGAAAGACACGGGCGTAGGAGGGAGGAAGGAAGGACGGAAGATGCGGTGGTGGGGGGGGAAAGAGAGAGAGAGAGAGAGATGGGGGTGAGGATTAGAGACAGAATAAGATAGAGGGAGATAGAGTAAAGCAGGAGAGAGAGAGTGTAATGGGGAGAAAAGGAGGGGGAAGAGGCAGAGAGAGAAAGAGCAACAGGGAAAAAAAAGTGATGGCTAGAAAGAAAGAAACCCAGAAATTCACAAAAGACAAAGCTATTCCTACCATTGCTCCTCTGTAGTATGCAGTTGTGATGGTTTTAAACCTTTCCTGACCAGCCGTATCCCTAAAAGTGAAGTCAATGAAAAAAATTAACACCAGGACTGAAGACGTGGGGTGGGGGCGGAGAGGAGGAGAAGATGGATGGGTAGATACCAGATTTCCCAGGGCATATCACTACACGTATTCACATTTATTTGCTCTCACTTCTCCTCCATCCCAGATCTCCGTACTCCTCTGATTCTGGCCTCTCATGCATCCCCCATTCCCATAGCTCCATTCTTGGCAGCTATGCCTTCAGCTGCTTGCGGCCGTAAACTCCGGAATTCCCTCCCTAAACCGCTCTACTCCCTCTTTCTATCTCCTTACCTCTAAAGCCCCCGACATCTATAGGTGGACATCCCTTTAACCCAAGGCTAAGAGCCAATTCAATACCCTCCACAGAACAGTAAGTCTCAAGACCCCACAATCGGTCAATACTCACCAGACTTGCAACTTTATTTTCTTCCCACTAACGTCCACAGTTTTGATCTTAAAATCAATACCTGAGGAGATAAGGGAAGATTTTAAACAAAATTACAAGGTTGGGGGGGGAGGGGGGGGCACATGGGTAAGGTGAGGAAAGATCTAAAGAGCTGCATTTTCACACAGAGGGTGGTGCGTGTCTGGAACGAGCTGCCAGAGGAAGTGGGTGGGGGCTGGTACAATTACAACATTTGAAAGGCATCTGAATGGGTATTTGAACAGGAAGGGTTCAGAGGAATGTGGGCCAAATGCTAGCAAATGGGACTGGATTAATTTAGACACAAAAACAGAAATTGCTGGAGAAGCTCAGCAGGTTTAGAAGCATCTGTGGAGAGAAATCAGAGTTAACATTTCAGATGATCGAATCAAAGTCCCTGAAGTATGAAAGCAGGCCATTTGCCCCATTGAGTCCACACCAACCCGCAAAAAAAGCATGCCATCCAGACTCACACCCCACCCCCATAAAGGTGGAATGACTCTTCCTCAGAACTAGATGAATTTAGGATATCTGGTTGGCATGTAATTTGGATCAAAGGGCCTGTTTCTGTGCTGTACAACTCTATGGCTATGATTGGCTTGAGGTGAAAAACAGAGGACCTGGAGGGTTGGGAATGATAAGCAAGTGGGACGACTGAGTATGTCTCTAACTGAAATATTACCTGGTTTCCCTCTTCTGATACAAAGGGCCGGATATGGCATTACAGTTATGTCACTGGACTGGTAATCTGCAGTCTCAGGCTAAAGTTCTGTATACATGGGCTCAAGTTCCAACTATTGTGAAACTTGAATGCAGTAAAATTCTAGAGTGAAAAGCAAGTATAACAGCAACTGAGTAACCACAGTTGTAAATAACCGTCTGATTCACTCATGCACTTTTGGAAAGATAATCTGATGTGTTTACTCGAATCCAGAATCACAGCAATGGGGTTAACTCCTAATTGCGTTCCCTGGGCAATAACTAGTGGGCTAGCCAGCAATGCCAGACCAAAAGGATCATTACCAAAAGGCTGATAAAACACAGACTGTCAGGCAATTAAAAGAAGCAAAAATGGGACTATTAGTGGTCAGTTTTGCCCAGCACAGACTCAATGGGCCGATTACTATGCTGTGGATCCCAATGATTTTTCTGCAGGTTTGATGTCACATGAAGGTCAGACCAAGTAATGATAGCAGACCCCCTGACAAGTGAGAGAAAAGCTAGTTTTAAGAAAAATTCAACTTAAATTTCACCATCTGCCACGCTGCGGTTTGAACCCATGTTCCTAGAACATTAGAATAAAACAAAAAACTCTCGCATTTCTGCCCTCAGTCCTTCCCTTCCCTCCCACAATGATAGGGTGCCCCTGGTTCTCAACACTCTCCACATCCAATTGTGAGCCATCTCCATCACCTCCAATGGGATACCGTAACCAGACACACATTTCCGTCTCCTCCCGTGTCGGCATTCTGCAAGACCCTTTTCCTCTGGGACACTCTGTTTCACTTCTTGTGAATTGCTAACATCTCCTCACGTTCACCCACGACAGCTTTCTATGCAATGGCAGGAGGTATACTAACGCTGCCCTCCCTCCTCACCATCCTAGCCCCAGACATACCTTCCAGGCGAGGTGGTGAGTTACTCACACTTCACTCAATCTCGTCTACTGTATTCACTTCACAATGTGGTCTCCTTTATGCTCAAGAGACAAAAGGCAGACCAGGTGACTGTTTTGCAGAATGCCTACATTGTTGTCTACAAACATGGCCCTGAGCTTCTAGTTGCCTGCCATTTCAACACACCACTGCACTCCTTGGCCAACATGTCAGTGTTGTGGCAAAGCTGAGAGAACACCTCATATTCTGCTTGGGGGCCCTGCAGCCTCTAGTAGCCAGCATCAAATTCGGTAAAACTTGAGCCTGATTTTGTCCTTCTGTGTTTATTACCCACCTCACACTTTGTCCTGTTACGACATAGGTTGCTTTCAGCACAGACTACCCCCATTCTCTCACAATTCTACACCATTATCACAAAACGTAGAATTGTACAGCACAGGAATGGGCCCACGATGTTGCACCAAACATGATGCCACAACAAAGTAATCCCTTCTGCCTGCCCTTGGTCTATATCCCTCTATTCCTTGCAAATTGATACACTTATCTAAAAACCCCTAAAATGCCGCTATCATATCCATCACCACCTTGGGCAACACGCTCCAGACTCCTACCACGGTCTGTGTAAAAAAAACAAAAAAAAAAATTGCCCCTCAGAACTCCTTTGAACTTTTCTCCTCTCACATTAAATTCACGCCCCCTAGTATTAGACATTTCAACGCTGGGTTGCATTCAGTACAACTCACCCATTGTCTCCTACTCTTAGCCTTATTATCATTTATTCAGCTTTTCCTTTTTATAATCTAATCCATTTTTCTAACCAACCTGTTCAGAGATGTTATGACACACTTTTGGAGCAGATGTTGTAGAGTTATACCACACGGAGACAGACCCTTTGGTCTGACCAGTCCATGCTGAACATTATCCCAAATTAGACTAGTCCGACCTGCCTGTTTCTGGCACATATTCCTCAAACATTTCTTACTCAAGTACTATCCGAATGTCTTTTAAATGTTGTAAGCGTATCTGCATCTACCGCTTCCTCTGGCAGTTCATTCCACACACGACCCATTCTGTGTGAAAAAGTTGCCCCTCATGTCCTATTTAAAACTTTCTCTTCTCACCTTAAAAATATGCCCTCTAGTTTTGAACTCCCCACCTTAAGGAAAAGATCTTATTGCTATTCACCTTATCTGTGCACCTCATGATTTTACACACCCCTACAAGGATGGACTTGAACCTGGGCCTCCTGGTCCAGGAGTAGGGACACTACCACTGAGCTTTTCTTCTGTCCCTGTCTGCTTCCATAATCCCCTTGAAAACCTACCCCTTTCATATCTCTCTCTCTCTCTCTCTCTCTCCCCCTCAACTCCAATTCCCCCTCTCCCCTCTTTCCCCAACTTTAGCCTAAGCATCAATACCATGTTTTTCCCAGCTACTAACAGTTCAGTCTCCTGGGCTCGAAACATTAATTCTGCTTTTGTTCCCCCCACAGATCCTGCCAGACCTGCTGAGTTTCTTCGACCATTTCTGTTTTTGTCTCTAAAACATTAGCCTCGGATTCTGGATTGCTGACATGACCACTACACCTCCTCTTTGCAGCACAAGGAAGATACAAGCTAACATTTTAGTTAGAGTCAGACTCATCCAGTCAAACCTGGGATGCTAAACCCCTTGACCACACTTTAGAAAACACACACCTGTGATTTCCTATAGGGTGCTTTACAAATCCGACTCCTTTTTCTCAATTAAATCCCTTCTGCAAGTCATAGAAAGCAGATGGAAGCCATTCAGCCCATCACAGCTTCGCCAGTACAACCAGGTCTGGCAGAATTAAACCCTCTGGAACTTTTTCTTTATTTCTTTTTGGAAAAAAAATTCTAAGCAAGTTTGAGATGCTTGCTTTCATCGCTCAGACCATTGAGTTTAGGAGCTGGGACGTCGTGTTGCAGATGTACAGTACATTAATGAGGCCTCTTCTGGTTGTCCTATTATACTAAGGATAGTATTAAATTGGAAGGTGTTCCGAAAAGATTTGAGAGGATGTTACAATGGCTGGAGAGTTTGAGATACAACAAGAGGCTGGATAGGCTGGGACCTTTTTCACTGGAGCAGTGGAGGTTGAGAGGTAAACTCGGAGGTTTTTAAAAACACCAGGGACATAAATAAGGTTAAAAGCAACTTTTTTTTTGCCTAGGGTTTGAGAGTTCAAAACTACAGGGCATAGTTTTAAGGTGAGAGGAAAAATTAAAAGAGACTTAAGGGTCGTTTGTGTGTGGAACGAACTACCAGAGGAAGTAGTAGCTACAGGTACAGTTACAACATTTAAAAGACATTTGAACAGGAAAAGTTTAGAAGGAAATGAGCCAAATGCAGGTGAATGGGACTAGTTTAGTTTGGGAAACTTGTTCGGCTTGGATGGAAGGGTCTGTTTCTATGCTGTACATCTCTATGGTTTTTTTGTCATGAAAAACACAATGTGTTGGCCAAATCCTTGGAACAAAGGCAGTTGAAACTTAAAACAGAGCTAAGCAATATAGGACAGATCGGAAATCAGAAATAGGGACAGGAGGAGGTCATTCAGCCCCTTGAGCCAGCTCCACTATCAATAAAGTCATGGCTAATTGATTTGTGCCTCAACTCCATCTCTCTTCCTGCACATCTACCATAACTCTTGATTCCATTGTCCACAGAAATGTGTCTATCTCGGCCTTGAATATATTCAATGATGAAGCCCCCACCGTTCTCTGTGGAGAGAGATTTGCACAAACTCACGGTCCTCAGACAGAAGAAATTCTTCTGTCTAAACGTCAGATGCAATAACTCCTTGTTAAATGGGAAAGCTGTTATTCTGAAGCTGGCACCTTGTTGCACATTCTGCCACCGGGGCATCATGCTCTCAGCAGTGGCTATCCCCCTCTGCATTGTCACATGTGCTCAAAATAGTTAACGCCCCAGCACTGATCCCTGTCACGCTCCACTAATTACAGGTCGCCAACTGAAAATTACCTGCTCATCAAAACTTTTCATTTCCTGTTTGTCAGCCAATGCTCTATCCACTATAATAATAAGCCACCCACAGCACCATGAGAGCTTTTCTCTTGTGCAATAACTTTTTATTTGAAACATTATTGGAACGGTGGCTCAGTGGTTAGCACTGCTGCCTCACAGCATCAGGGACCCAGATTCAATTCCACCCTCGGGCAACTGTGTGTAGGGAGCTTGCACATTCTCTGTGTCTATGAGGGTTTCCTCCCATAGTCCAAAGATGTGCAGGTTAGAGGGGGGATTGGCTGTGCTGCATTGCCACATGGTAGTCAGGGATGTGCAGGCTAGATGAATCAGCCATAAGGGAAGAGTGAGCGTGGGTCTGGGCGAGATGCTGTTTGGAAGTGTGAATTTGATGGGCTGAATAGCCTGCTTCCAAATTCTACGAGTGGTAGAGAGGAATTCTACGAGTGCTGTCCTCCCACAGAGTGAATGGAAAACCTGGCACACTCCCCACCCATTCCCAAAAATATATGAGGGAATTTCCTTTTTTGTTCAACTTTAGAATTCATTCATGGATTGAGGGCATCACTAGGTAGGTCAGCATTTCTTGTCCATCCTTAATACCCCCCGGGGACATCTGACAGTCATTAAATTTACTCAGTCTGGAGTCATACCCAAGCCATACTGAGTAAGGACAGCAGATTTTTCTCCCTCATGGAAGGGTCTAGGCCCGAAACGTCAGCTTTTGTGCTCCTGAGATGCTGCTTGGCCTGCTGTGTTCATCCAGCTTCACACTTTGTTATCTTGGATTCTCCAGCACCTGCAGTTCCCATTATCACTCACACTACATGGTCACCAGTTTTGTCTTATTGAATCCAAACGGACACAGTGAAATTAGAAACAAATCGCCAGAACATTAACCCACGGTTCTGGATTACTGGTTAGTTGACACTATCACTGGTGTCTCCTCCCCACCCCTGCACTGACCCTCCTCCCCCAGTATTCTAATAATGTCGTTCCTTTGCTTAATGTTTAAACATTCTAGTTCCTAGCAATTCCATGACAACGTATGATACGGAAACCCTGAAGCAATTATCATTTACCCAACACATCAGGTGTCAACCTGGACTCTACACAACACTGATGTTTATACAGGACTACAGCGGTTCAAGAAGGCAGCTCACCACCACCTTGTCAATGGTAACTAGGGATGGGCAATAAATACTGGCCCAGCCAACACATCCCACCGGTGAATAAATAAAAAGATGTAGGAGCAGAATTTGCCTATTTGGTCCATTCAATTTGCTCTGCCATTCAATGAGATCATGGCCGATGTTATTGAGTCATACAGTACAGAAGCAGACCCTTTGGTCCATCCAGTCCATGCCAACCCATATTTCCAAGCTAAACTAGTCCCACCTACTTGCGCCTGGCCCACATCCCTCCAAACCTTTCCTATTCATGTACTTATCCAAATGTTTTTTAAAAGGTTATAATTGTACTCACATCCACCACATCCTCAGGCAGTTCACTCTGCACACAAACCACCTTCTGTGTAGAAAATAATTCTCAACTCCACTTGCCTGCTTTTTCCTCTCCATAAAGCTCGATTCCCTTCCTGATTAAAAATCTGTCTCTCTCATCCTTATTGACTCAACCTCGACAGCTCTCTGCGGTAAAGGATTCCACAGATTTGCTCCCCTCGGAGAGGAAACAAGATCTGTCTTAAATGGGTGACCCCTTACCCTGAGATGATGCTCTCTGGGCTCAGACCCTCTCAAAGAGAAATAACTTCTCCACGTCTAACCTATTAAGCTCCCTAACTGATGTTTCAACAAGGTCATTTCCTTTTTCTGAATGCCAGTGACCACCAGCTCAACCTACCCACATAACAGAATCCCTCCATATTCAGGGTTGAACTAGTGAACTGGGCCCCCTCGAATCGTAGAATCCCTGCAATGTGGAAGGCGGCCATTTTGGCCATTGAGTCCACTGTGGCCCTCTGAAGATCATCCCACCCAGACCAATCCCCTTACCCTGCATTTCCAATGGCTAATACACCTAGTCTGCACATCCCTGGGCACTACACCACGACCAATCACCCTAACCTGCATATCTTTGGACTGTGGAGCACCCAGAGGAAAACCCATATAGAAACAAGGAGATGTACAAGATACACACACACACACACGTTGCCCAAGGCTGGAGCTGAACCTGTGTTCCTTGGGCTGAGAGGCAGCAGTGCTAATCACTGAGCCACTGTGCTGCCCCAATGCCCATACATATTACCTTAGATAAGGGGTCTAAACTGTTCAAGGTATTCCAGCTTTTACACTCCATTCTCTTTGAAGTAAAGATCATCTATTACCTGCTTCCCCTATGACTCGCTGAGCTGACAGGCAAGCATTTTGAGATTCATGCACTGGGACCTAGAAATCTCTGTGCTATAGCTTTCTAGCCCATCTCTCTCCACTGAAATCATGCTCAGCTCCTGTATCCTTCCTACCAAAGTGCATAACCTCATGTTTTCCCCAATAGTGCTGCCATCCACCAAGCCTGGGTCCACTCACTTAGCCTGTTGCTATCCCTCTTCAGACTGTGTCATTCTCACTATACGGAGACATATTGGCTCAGGAAAGGACGTGCTATCTTGAAGAAATTATTACTCAGTACACTGACTGCTGCATGCTTATATTAATTATTAACTTTTTAAAATCCTGTTACAAGTGATTCCTGTTGTTCTTTTTGTTGGGTAAGTGATAGGGAAGCACTCCAGATGGTCAATAGAGTCCAATAGCTCAAACCCTCCCACTGATGGAAGCTTTTGCATCTCTGCAACGCCATCCATCAATAACCCAGTTTTGTCTTAAACAGCTGCAAGTCTTGTTTCCCTTTCACTCCCTATAATCACTCATCTAACATGGCTCCTGATCTAGTGGCATGTTGATTTTAAAATTCACATCTTTGTGCTTAGGGGAGGCAGTGGTATTCATGAATCATGGAATTCCTACAGTGTGGAAGCAGGCCATTTGGCCTACTGAATCTATACCGACCCTCCAAAGAGCATCCCACCCAGACCCACTCCCCTAACCTTTTCCTGTAACCTTGCATTTTTCAGTATTCTCGGCAGACTAGTTCATCCAGCATTCCAACATTGTGTTCTAAGGATATGGGTTGATAATGCATCAGGTAATAACCTTCCTCAGGAAGTTTATTCCACATGTGTACCACCCTATGTGTAAGAATTTTTCCCTCATGTCTCCTCTTTCCTTAAAAATGTGTCTCCTAGTCTTGAAATCCCCCATCCTAGGGAAAATCACCTATCATTAACCCCATCTCTACCCCCTCATGATTTTATAAATCTCTATAAGGCCACCTCTCAACCTGCAAAAAAGTCCCAGCAGTTCTTTATAACTCAAACCTTCCACACCCTGGCAACATCCTGTCAAATCTCTTCTGAACCCTCTCTAGCTTAATAATATCCTTCCTGTAACAGACATACAGCATTTTTGCCATAAACAAATACTGTCATCTTGCAGAGGTCTGACACGCACGTACATGTGCACTTTCTGACAGAGCTCCAAACTCTATTCCCTATTTACTGATTCCATCCCTCTAATCCTTCCTGGCAACACTCCTTGCTGGGGGAGACCAGTCAGTATGGATCAGTTTAGTGATTTATTGACTTATTGTCACATGTACTGAAATACAGTGAAAAGCTTTGTTTATGAGTGAAACAGGCAGATCACAGCAAGCAAAGGATGTACGGATCAATGGGAGCTCAATTATCCTTTTGGCTGGGGTATGGATATTCAGGATCTGCTTCCTTCTCCTACAGGGGAAGTCATGGTTCCTTCCTCTGTTGTGTCACTGGACACAAAACATTAACTTTGATTTTTTTCTTCACAGGTGCTGCCTGGTCTGCAGAGCTTTTCCAGCAACTTCTGTTTTTGTTGCAGGTTAGAGTGGATTGGCTATGTTAAATTGCCCCATAGTGTCCAGGGATGTGTAGATTAGGTGAGTTAGCCATGGAAAATGCAGGTTACAGGGATAGAATAGGGTATGGGGGGGGGGGGGGGGGTGGGGGTGTAGTGGGATGGGTGGGATCCTCCTCTTAGAAGGACCTAATGGGCTGTTTCCACACTGTTAGGGATTCTGTGAAAGATGACAGTGGTTCCCCACTGACTGGAATGTGCATTCTGGGTTATTAGAGAAGCAAATTACGATATGTAAAATGCATCTGGATGGGTACATGAATAGGAAAGGATAGAGAGATATGGGCCAAATGCTGGCAAACAGGTCTTGATCAATTTAGGATATCTGGTTGGCATGGGATGAGTTGGACCAAATGGTCTGTTTCCAGATGGCTCAATGACCATCCTCACCTGGTCTGGGCCTACATGTGACTCCAGACACACGGCAATGTGGCTGACTCTAAACTGCCCTCTGGGCAAAGTCGCAATGAGCAATAAATGCTGGCCTAGCCAGTGACACCCACGCCTTGTCAATGAGTAAATTAAATTAATTGTGATCTTTGGAAATTAACATTTTGGGAGCGCACCTGTCTTTCAAGCATGTATCTGTACGTATTTTTAAATCAACTTGTCCAGACTTGTTCCAACATGCCTCTGGAGCAGGTGGGACTAGAACCTTCTAGCTGAACAGCCGACACACCACTACAGCCCTGCAGAGATCTGTAAGCAAACACCTTACCGATAACATCAACCTTCATTGACTTGTGCCCTAGCAGACGTTCCCTTGTCAGACTCGTGCAGATCTGCATTCTTAAAGATGTGATTCTGCTCCCAGGGAAAGGTTTTTTTTATATTTAACTCCAAACTTGGCTTCTCATTTCCTTCAATTTCATTCTCAGTTGTTCTGCTGAAAGTGTTCAGCCCGTCCCTCTACCACTGACAACAAACTGCGTGTTTACCATAAACCTCTCCCAAATGGTAGCAGGCTCAACTCCGACTCACTCTGACCTTCCCCCCAACCCCACCAACACGGGGAACCTATGGGTTTAGATCCCAATTCAGAAGGAGGCTTTTTATTTCAGTCCATACTCCAGAGCGAGCATCTACCTGAAACGTCAACCCTGCTTTCTCTCCACAGATGCTGTCACACCTGGTTTGTTTCCGATTTCCAGCATCCACAGTTCACTGAAAACGGATTGTCTGGTCATTATCACTTACTGTGCTCAAATTGGCTATAGTCAAATGCGCTAAAAGCCTTCTCTACAATGAGCTTTTACATATCATGCGATGTCTCCAAGATGGCAGAGGGGTAGGACTCCTGAACTGGAGCATACCTGCTCCATCTGTTTTACCTTTTCTTCCTCCCCCCCCCCCCCCCCCTCACTTTTTGCGTGTGTTCCTTCTTTTTCGTTTTACCTCTTGTCCTTGGACAGCATTGGCGGAGTAAAGGCTAGCACGGACTCCCAGCCTCAGAGTGGACTCGGACATATGTGGCACGGTGGCTCAGTGATTAGCACTGCTGCCTCAGCACCAGGGACCTCGGTTCGATCCCACCCTCGGGTGACTGTGTGGAGTTTGCACATTCTCCCTGTGTCTGCGTGGGTTTCCTCTGGATGCTCTGGTTTCCTCCCACAGTCCAAAGATGTGCAGGTTAATGTGGATTGGCCATGCTAAATTGCCCCGTAGTGTCCAGGGATGTGCAGTCTAGAGGGACTACCCATGGGAAATACAGAGTAACAGGAATAGAGTAGAGGGTTGGGATGCTCTTTCGTGGGTCAGTGTGGACTCGATGGAGCGAATGGCCTGCTGCCACACTGTCGGGATTCTATGACTGTGGTTCTGAACTCCTATTTCTCTATTTTTCTAACTAACTGCCAGACTTTCATTTCTTTATTTTTCTAATTTTTTTCCCTAAGAAATTGAACTTAAATCTGTAGCTGTGTGCCTTTGTACCTCAGATAGAGGAGACTTGTAACCTTTTCACTGTGCTTATGTGACAATAAAGCTAATTCTTCTAGGCATCATGCAGAGTGAGTGAACGCTCTTGGGCAAGTGTGAAATATTCTATATTAGATTATCACAGTGCAGTTCACGGTTGCAGGGTTTGTGCTATAGGGAAAGGTTGAATAGGCCAGGGCCATTTTTCCTGGAGTGTTGGAGGCTGAGGGGTGACCTTCTAAAGGGGTATGGATAGTTCGCTTCCCCCGGGTAGTGGAGTCCAAAACTTGAGGGAATAGGTTTAAGGTTAGATGGGAAAGATATAAAAGGGACCTGAGGGACAATGGTTTCAGAGGGTGGTGCGTGTACAAAAAGAGCTGCCAGAGAAAGTGGTGGAGGAGGGTACAATTACTACATTTAAAAGGCATCTGGATGGGTATGTGACTAGGAAGGGTTTAGAAGGACATGGGACAAATACTGGCAAATGGGACAAGATTAATTTAGGAAATCCGGTCAGCATGGACGAGTTGGAACAAAGGGTCTGTTTCCGTACTGTACTGCTCTATGCTCTAATTCACACATTAACAACTTCAGTAAGGACAGAACTACCTACCTTATAACTCAGAGGCGAAAATACTGACAGTGAGCCGGGCTGTAAGCCAACAGTAATATGATATTTTAAAAAACAAAACTATCCAAACCTCACCAGTACCCAAATGCTACTGAAAAACATTGCTGGTCACGCTGACAACACAGCCAGCAAACAGCAAGGCAGAGCTAGAATAAACAAGGGTTGTAGCTTCGAGAAACACTCCTGGAACAGGGCACACTGAGGTCTTTATCTCTCCACATTTCTGTCAGCCACAACGTGACCAGATTTGTTGCAGAGAGTCCGTAAACACTCTGACAAAGTACAAGACGACATTATTAGGCTTACAGAATGGGCACATAGTCTTCAGGTGGCATATTTTGGCAGGAAGAAAATAAATAGGTGACCTAATGAGAGAACAGTAGAGTCTAAGCAAAGCAGAGGAGAAAAGGGATTAAAGTGTAAATCATGAGAAGTAATAACGTGGATTAATAAGGCCATAAAATTTCAACACTGTGCTCAGGCGGATACCTCAGGAGCAGAATGAGATTTGACAGTTTTTCATTTATACTGAGACTTGCAAATTAACGTGTGCAGTTCAGTTCTCCTTGTAAGAAAAAATTATTAGGATGCTGTGCAAAACTTGCAAGGATGATCCCAGAATGGAGCGTGTACCAATGCCGGGAAAGACTTAACTTGTGAAGAGAGGGCTGAGGTGGGGAAGGATAATCTGATTCTGAGGTCTTTCGGGTTTTGGAAGGGGTCCAGCAGGGTAGACACGAAGGTGATGTTTCCACTTGGGTGTGTGCAGAACCAGGAGTCTATCAACTTAAGACGGTCACTCATAAATCCAATCACAAATTCAGGAGAAACATCTTCACCCAGAAAGCAGCTCCCATGGGGATTAGGGAGAATGGAGCACTTGCTCCTGCGGGGAGTCGGGGGGAAAATGGGAGAACTGGGTCCCACAGGAAAGAGGTCAAGGTGAATAGCAAAGATGCACTGAAGGAAGAACCTGAACAAAAGCACAAAAAAAACATGGAATAGAAGGTAAGGAGCAGGAATAGCACCTACAGATACCAGGGACATAACAGCTAATCCAATACACTATGTAAAATCACCTCGATGTGTGAACATCAGTGCCTGGAAATTCGCAGACACATTCCATCAGAAGCTGTTTGACATCAAAATGACACCCAGAGGAAAGGAATTAAGTTTTGATTTCAGATTAAATTGAAGAGGTTACATTCCGTCGACGGTAGAAAGTTAAAGGTGATCTAACCGAGGTGTTTAAAAAGAATGAAAGAACTGAGGGAACATTCTGAAAAAATTGCCCAGAGGTCTGGTGTCTCTGGCTTCCCACCCTGTGGGTTCCCATCGATGCTGTTCTGCACACATTCATCAGGGATGTCAGGAAGCTTTTCTCCACGGTAAGCAGAGCCAAAACATTCCAGAATAGAATTTGCAGGGAACTAAGCCAAACATACCCTTCGAACAGATGGAAATTGGGAGGCATCAGTCAGCTGCTCCCCAGAAGGGAAAGAACAACTTGCATTTCTGTAGTGCCTGCCCCCACCCCAGGATGACACATGGCATTTGTGACAGACGATCAAAGTACATTTACAACAGAGTCGCCGCCAAGCAGAAATGTGATCAGAGTTTTTCTTTAAGCGAAGTTTTGTTTGTTTTGTTTTGGATCTATTGTTTTTCCATAAACTCAGGTAACAACTTCCCTGGATTAGCAGCTGCTGTGAAATTTAACCCTCCGACAGTGTGGCACTTCCTTGCCGCTGGCCATCCAACAGCACAACACGCTCTTGGCGCTGACCCTCTGACAGTGCCGAGGGGAAAGATCAAATACAATTCCAAATCCTGATCCCTGGATTTTAAGCTGGAAAGTGAACACTTCAGATTGTCTGGAAAGGATGTAACATTGATGCCTCGGTTCACACTGCGATGAGCCTAGTTAGGTGCCAGCACCCTGGAAGTCAGACTACACCTTAGTAGGAACAAGAGGGGAGATGGGATAAGAACTTCCAAGCAACACTTGGCTGGTGACTCTACTCTTTCCCAGCTGTAGCTGCTGAGGAGGATGGAATGGGGATGGTATAGACAGCTATACCCTTTATCTAACCCCATGCTGTTCCTGTCCTGGGAGTGTCAAAGGAGCTTTACACTATATCTAACTGTGCAGTCTCTGTCCTGGGCATGTATGACATGGGCAATGTATTAGGGAGATACCCTTTTAGTTTAAAAGAGTAAAGGGAGTTGTATTCTGTATCTAATCTGCACTCCCTGCCCTGTGTGTGTGTGTGAGAGAGAGAGAGAGAGAGAGGGGTGGGGGGTGGGGCATTACTCTGCATCTCACTGCATGCTGTCCCCTTTCGTGGGAGTGTTTGATGGGGACATTGTAGAAGGAGCTTTACTCTAAAATTTACAGCTAGTAAGTTTGGAAGCTTGCAACAGAGCCACATAGCATGGAAACAGACTCTCTGTCCAATCAAGTTACCCAAACTAAAGTAATCCTATTTGCCTGCGTATGGCCCACATCCCCCTGAACCCTTCATACTCATGTCCCCATCCAAACGTCTTTTAAATGTTGTAACTGTACCTGCATCTACCACTTCCTCTGGCAGTTCACTCCACATATGAACCATCCTCTGCATGAAAATGTTGCCCCTCAGGTCCCTTTTAAATCTTTCTCTTCTCACCTTACGCCCTCTAGTTTTGAACCCCTCCCTGCAACCCTAGGGAAAATACCTTTTCTATTCACCTTACCTCACGATTTTATAAACGTCTACAAGATCACCCTCAACCTTAGTCCCACCTTACCCAGCCTCTCCCTATAACTCAAAACCCTCCCGTACCAGCAGCAAAACTGGAATCCATGGGAACTGACTGCACTTCTCGAAAGTTAATTCTAGTCTCTCTGTGTGTATCTTCTCTGTGGCTGTCTTCAATGTATTCTGCACTCTGTTCTGCTACTCTATGTAGTAAATATTGCCGCTTGTAAACATTATGTCTACCTGGGACAGGAGGCAAAACATTGCATTCAAACCCTTGATCAAATTTATGGCACTTCTGCCGGGACAGATTCAACGCTGGCACGG
Source organism: Stegostoma tigrinum (assembly GCF_030684315.1). Taxonomy (NCBI): domain Eukaryota; kingdom Metazoa; phylum Chordata; class Chondrichthyes; order Orectolobiformes; family Stegostomatidae; genus Stegostoma; species Stegostoma tigrinum. The sequence goes on from NC_081400.1 coordinate 4,346,917, forward strand.
ACAGCTATCCTCCTCAACTTCTGAGTTCAGCAGTCTTGAACCTGCAACTTTTTGAGTCACCATTGACAATGGCTAGCATCCAGGAGATTGTGATCCTGACAGGAAGGACATCCAGATGGTGGAATGCCGAGGATGCACATTTGTCAAGATGGGCCTGGCAGGAGAGGCAGAAGCCTGGGATCACGCAGTAGTTGTGTTGGCCTGCCTGGTTCACAAACTGGGTGGTTTAGCAAGGGGTTTTCTTCCCCCCCCTGAGCAGGACAGGTTGGCGAGTGGAACGATTGTTTGATAGCTTTAAAAAGATTTGAGGAAATGGTTGCCGAGTTTAAAAGGACACCATGATTCAGGACAATTTAAATATTTTAGGACACAGCCCTCAATTGCCAATTTCCTTCCTCAATTTTAATTGGAGCAATTTTCTGCAGGTTTCTGGAATGTTTTGGACAGGGGTTTCTGCTTTAATTGTGCTTTAGAATGCCAGGCCTTACTTGTTGCTGTCTCACGGGTACACCGCTCCTCAAACTCTACCCTGCCTTCAATGGTGGAATTTTGACCAAATTTGACAGACCCTCATTCTACTGATGGCAAGATAGAGGGAGATCTCATGTGGGTGGCGTTGGATCCTAAAGGGGAAATTCCATTATACCGTCCTTAAGCCAGTGTCAGGACTACAGGTCACAGTCCCTCTCCCTCTCCCTCCCACTCCATCCCATCCTCTCTCACTCTCTGCAGTCCAGTCGTGGCTTTGATGGGTGGCACAAAGGCTCTGTGGTTAGCACTGATGCCTCATGGCACTGGGGTTCCTGGGTTCAATTTCACTCTCAGGTGACTGTCTGCGTCAAGTTTGCGCATTCTCCCCCCAGTGTTTCCTTTATTCATTATCGGGATGTGCAAGTTAGGGTGGATTGGCCATGCTAAATTGCCTTATAGCGAGCAGGGATGTGCAGGTTAGGGTGGATTGGCCGTGCTATAGTGCCCAGGGATGTGCGGGTTAGGGTGGATTGGCCGTGCTAAATTACCCCGTAGTGCCCAGGGATGTGCGGGTTAGGGTGGATTGGCCGTGCTAAATTACCCCGTAGTGCCCAGGGACGTGCGGGTTAGGGTGGATTGGCTGTGCTAAATTGCCCCGTAGTGTCAAGCAGATGTGCAGGCTTACGTGGAATAGCCATGGGAAATGCAAGGTTACAGGGCTAAGGGTCTCACCATGTGGGATGCTCTTCAGAGTGCCCAGAGTGCTTGAAGTCGATGTGATGGGCCGAATGGTATGTTTCAGCACTGGAGAATCTCTATAAGGTGTAGAAGTTGGACTCACTGGAGGTGTGGGCGGGGAGAAAACAAGACTGCCTCTCGATCTGCAAACTGTCGACTCTTCGAGATGCAGTCATTTAATCACTGATTTATATTCTAAATACTTGGCCCAACTCACTGCTTTGGCTGTGGAATGTGTGAGCAAAAGACAGGGAATATGCGATCTGCTATGTCGAAATTTTGGGAGCTGGAGTACAATCTGTAATTCCTGCCTGCCCGTGGCCTGACCCAGATTTCCCAGAACAACGCTGGGTCAGTGTGACGTGATAAACTGGGTATTATATTTCTCCCACTAATTATTCAATGGTTACACTGCTGGAGGAGGACACTCAGCCCATCAGTGTAGTCCTCCTCCTCCTTACCCTTCTTCCTTTTCAGAACAGTCTGATTCTCTCGAAAGCCTCAATTGAACCCTCCTTCCACCACAACCTCAGGCGGCACATTCCAGACCCTAACGACTCGCTGCCTGAAAACCTTTTTAATCTCATGTTATTTTTGAATCCCTGCACCCTACCCCCACCACACTAGATTCACACAATTACTTCCAGAACTCTGTCCACACCCAGCATGATTCCAAACACCTTGATCAAATCTCCTGGTAAACCTCTAAGGTGAGCAGTCCCAGCTTCTACAGTCCTCACTTGACCCGAGTCTAACCCTGTTCTGCCTGCATTTAGCGCTGAAGTCCAAAAATCCTGGAACACTTACAAGGCTTTGAGACAGATGATGCAAAAGACAAACTTAATAATACCAATTGAAAGGACATTGCACATGTTTCTGGTTTTGTATATTTCTCAGTTAGCTGCAAAGACAGATAGTTGGTCTGTAGTTATCACATCAATGTTAACGTTGGGCATTGAGGACATTAACCCCAGCTCCTGTCTGCATATATAAAAAAAAAAATCAAGGCTGCACTTTTGAAGAACAGCAGTAAAGAGGACAGGAACTCCTATCTGGTGTCCCTGGGGCCCATATTTATCTTCTCATCAAATATCACAGAACAAATGCATTATCTGGTCATACAGTCATAGAGCTGTGCAGCACAGAAACTGACCCTTCGGTCCAACTTGTCCATGCCGACCAGATATCCTAAATCCATTTGGTCTCATTTGGCAGCATTTGGCCCATATCCCTCTAAACCCTTCCTATTCATTTACCCATCCAGATCTTTATAAATGTTGTAACTGTACCAGCCCCCACCACTTCCTCTGGCAGCTCATTCCCTACATACACCACCCTCTGTGTGAAAAAGCTGCCCCTCAGGTCCCTTTTAAATCTTTCCCCTTTCACCTTAAACCTATGCCCCTTTAGTTTTGGACTTCCCTACCCCTGGAGCAAAAGACCTTGACTATTCAGCCTATTAATGCCCCTCATGGTTTTATAAACCTGTATAAGGTCACCCCTCAGCTTCCGACGCTCCAGGGAAAATAGCCCCAGCCTATTCAGCCTCTCCCTGTAGATCCAACCCTGGAAAATCTTTTCTGAACATCACAACTGCGGCTACCTTTCAGAACTCCCATTAGCTTCGAAGAGCCTTGGGATGGTTTGAGGTCGTGAAAGAGGTGACAAAAAATGCACCTACTTTCTTTGACTTCACATTTGAGAGCCACAGATATGTAAAGCTAAAAGAGCTCTCACCCCACATTATACCGTCCCTGAGGTGTGCACACACTCTAGTTCACAATGATTGCTGAGGGCATCCAATATTGCAGATCAGATTCTACTCACAAAACTTCAGATCAGATGAAACAGCAACTATTTTGGTGATTTTGGTAGAAGGATCAATATGCCCCCACACACAGGGGTGAACTACCCTTCCAGCTCTTCCTTCAAATGGTGCTGAGAAATCTCTAAGGGGTAACTGAGAGGGCAGGTGAATCTTTCTTTAATGTTTCATCAGAAGTTAACACCCAACAGCACAGCAATCCTCCAGAACTGATGCCACATGGTGCTCCATCATCACAAATTCTCCAACTGTGTAGCACTCCCTCAGCACCGACCTTCCGACAGCGCAGCTCTCACACTGGAAGTGTCAGCCTGGTCAACATATTTATCAACAGCCTGTCTGGAAATGCTGTTAGTGCCATTTATGGGAGGCAAACTCAGCAGTCAAACGGTGCACAGCAAGATCCCACAAATGACCAGATAACCTGGGCTTTTTTTTTTATTTTAGACAGGGGAAATATTGACCAGTGAGAAACCCCAAACCCACCCCGTCAGGAATGCCACGTGATCTTTAACCTCCAGCCGAGGTGGCAGACTGCTCAGTTTAACAACTCGTCCAAACACAGCTCCTCTGGTAGTGTAGCACTCCCTTATCACTGCGCCGATAATGCATTTGGGTCCCGGAGCAGGAAGTGATCCCACAAATACCTCCAAGCTAGAGGACAACTGCTGAACCATTAGAAAATTAAGGGATACATTCTATAGCGCAGCCTCTTCCACACAAACCTACATGTGAGCAGCAGGAGGAGGCCACTCAATCCCTCTGCTAGCCGAGAAGATCAAGGCAGGTCAACCTATGGCCTCGACTCCACTTTGCTCCCATGTTAGTCAAGAAGATGCTTTTAAATATCTCTGCTACTTTCCAGGGAGGACCAATGACTCTCTTTTCGTTTTAAGTGGTGGCCCTCACACCCTCTCGTTCTACACTGCAGGGCAGAAACATCCATCTCTTTCGGGCTCTCACACGGTTCAACATCATCACCCTGTTCATTCACAGGATCCCTACGGCGTGGAAACAGGTCATTCAGCTGATTGAGTCCACACCAACCCTCTGAAGAGCATTCAACGACTCTATCCTATCCTTGTAAAGCTCCATTTCCCATGGCTAACCCACCCCAACCTGCACATCCTTGGACGCTATGGGACAATTTCCCATAGCCAATCCATCCTCATTTGCGCATCCCGGGACACTGTGGGACAATGTAGCATGGCCACTCCACCCTAATCTGCACATCTTTGGACTGTGGGAGTAATCCGGAGCACCCAGAGGAAAGTCACGCAGACACAGGGCAGGGTGAGCGTACAAAATCCGCACAGTCATTCACAGAGGGGGTAATCGAACCCAGGTCTTGGTGCTGTGAGGCAGTATAGCTAACCACTGAGCCTCCACGTCACCTGAATGGATGGGGTCTAAGGGCATGAGTTGAGTGTGTTGTGGGGTGGGCATTCAGACTGGCACCAACGACCCCCTCCCCAACTACTGACTGCACCCTGCTGAAACCTACCAATGATCTGCATGTGCCTCCCTCAACCACTCCACACAAGTCACTGGTACGACGAGTTTGATGAGAGAGATAATGGGCAGTCGGTCAAACTCAATAAAAGAGAGCTGGGATAACCAGTGCGGGTGCGGGTGCGGGTGCGGGTGCGGGGTCGGGGGAAAAAGGTGGAGGAAAGAAAATAAATCAAAGGATCAGTTTTAGCCAGAGGAAAATGACACAGAGGTCCCAGTCTGACTCACCCAACAGGAAACATTAGCAACTATTTAAATAAAAATCAAAAAAGAACCCTTTCACTGTACTGTTTTGAAAGAAACGATTTTTTAAAAAGTTGTTGGGGGGGGGGGATGGTGAGAGAATTCTGTTTTGTAATCAGATAAAACACTGTTTCTGAGAAAGAATGGAGTCGACAGAAAGTCAAAGGGAAGAGAGGGAAAGTCAGGGAGGGGAGGAACGGGGAAAGCCAGACTCACCGATAGTGGAGATGTAAGTGCTGTTGAAGTTATCGTCAGCGAAGCGGATGATCAGACAGGTCTTTCCCACCCCGCTGTCCCCGATCAGCAGCAGTTTGAAGAGATAATCGTAGGCTTTCGCCATCTTGGAGCCAATCCTTACTGGAGAAGTTTTGTTGTTTTAGCAGGAGAAGTGGGAGGGGGGAAACGAAAGGAAGACAGATGAAGGAGTGGCTTTTTCAAACCTACGCCCGCTCATTGCCAAACCCTCCCTCACCCAGCGACTGTTTTTCCCTTTTATTTGCTATCTGTATCCGTAGAAAGAAAATAAACTATTTTTCCCCACCCCCTGCAAAAAAAGTTTTACTTTCCCTGCAAACTTTTTAAAAAACATTCTGCGTCGCCTTCATTCATTGGATCATGATAATCACATCGAATATTAAATATCTCTCATCCCCCCCCTTCCAATCTTTGTTCTCAGTTTTATGCGGTACAGAAAAACCGAAAGAACTGCGGATGCTGTAAATCACAAGCAGCTCTGAGGAAGGGGCACTGGGCCCGAAACGTTAACTCTGTTTTCTCCTTCACGGATGCTGCCAGACCTGCTGTGCTTTTCCAGCAATTTTGTTCTTGTGTGGTAAATGTTTGGGGGTCTGATTTTAAAAAGTGTTGCCCCTTTGCTCAAAGCAAGCAATGCTTTTCTCAAATTCCACCCCCCCCCCTCCCACCAAGACAAAACAAGCATCCAGTAAAATCTGTGAAGGACACATAGAATTTTATAACTTTGCCCATGGGTTCCTGAAAAAGCTACCTGGAAAAATTCCCCAGCCCTTATCTCTGTAGCTCTCCAAATTCATCGCTTTCAAAATGCGCATCTCTTTACAAAACTGCCATGTATCTGCCTTCGCCACTCACCCCAGGCAGTGCATTCCAAATCCTCACAACTGAGTTAGGAGTTAACAACATTTCTCACTCCTAGTTCTCTTAGTTGGAAGTTTGAAAATTGTGACCCCCCCTAGTTACTGATGTAGCATCTAGTGGAAACAGAATATCCTTCCTTCCCCTGTCAAAATTGTTCAATAAAGTCAACTTTTTGCAGTGCCAAGGAAATGTCCAATTTCTATAATCTTTCCTTGCGCCTAAAATCCCCCTTTCCTGGTAAACTCTAGTAAACGTCGGTTGAACTCCAGGGCTTTAAAATCCTTCCCTAAATAAGGTGCCCTGAGGTGAACACAATATTCCAAACGTGGTCTGACCAAAGATTTGTATAGGTATAGCATCAATTCCTTGCGTTTATACCGCTGTCACACATTGATCTCTAGAGAGTGATACAGCTGTTCGGCCTGGAAACAGACCCTTCAGTCCAACTCATCCATGCTGACTTGACATCCTAAATTAATCTAGTCCCATTTGCCAACAGTTAGCCCATATCCCTTTAAACTCTTCCTTTCATGTACCCTTCCAGAAGCCTTTTAAATGTTAGAATTGTATCAGCTCCCACCACTTCACTGGCAGCTCATTCTATACATACACCATGCTCTGTGTGAAAAAGTTGCCCCTTAGGTCCATTTCAAATCTTTCTCCTCACAAAAACCTATGCCTAGTTTCAGACTCCCATACTCTCTGTCCAGTTCTGTGTGAAAAAGTGTGCAGCTCAGGAGGTGTTAATAGGAGGTGGTAGCTAATGTCCCTCAGGCTGGTCCACCTTCTCCTGGGGGAGGCGACAGTCCATTGGTACTGTCTCCTATAGGTCAGGACCTCCACCTTTTCCTGTGCCTCTAGCCTCTGTGTGAGAACTTAGGTTCGGCCTGCTTTGGTCAAGGGCAAATTTCATGGAGGTGTCATGGCTCAGAAGGGTGCCATTTGGCCTGTCTTGTCAGCGCCGCCTCTCCAACAAACCGGAGTGCCATTCGCTTGACTTCTCCCCGTACTCTTGCACATTAATTCAATTCAACTAACTGTCCAATGCCCTCATGAATGCCAGACTTGAGTCTGCCAACACCGAACCTCCAGGCACTGTGTTCCAGACCCGAACCATTCCTCGGAAGCAGAGGGAGCAGAGGTCCTGTTGTGCCATCTTGGCGCCTGGAGCACCACTGGCCATCTCTGTTGTCAGCCCAACCAGGAGACCCTGCGGCCGTTTCTTTTTGGCGCTGTTTATCTGGGCTTTCTTGCTGGTAACAAAGAGACCACAGTTTGTAGCACCCCATGGATGGATCCAGTTTCCATATGGCATGTGTGCTATTTGCACAGCACTGTCTGCGCAGAGAACAATGTTAAACTGTCGTAATAAAACAAAACTGAGCGGATGCCAGACTGCACATACCTCGGTCACATTAGTGTCTTCCTCTGTCCTCTTCACCTGCATGGCTCTGCTCAGGCCTGGAGGGGAGGATGGAACCATCTTTAGTGTGGTCTCCACAATACTGTCTCAGGCAGGAGGCATGGCACCCTGCAGATTACTCTGATACATTCAGAGGACACTAGGGATGGAAGAAAGAACTAATAAAAGTTTCAAGAGACACGGTGGATGAATCGAGAGTGATCAGCTTTTCATTAGCCGCAAGTAACATGACCCGAGGTCTATCACAGTCAGGAAGCAGACCCTTAGGTTCAACTACTCTGCTGCCGACCATGTTCCCAAATCAAACTGGTCCTGCATTTTGTCCGTATCCCTCCAAAACTTTCCCATTCATGTCCTCATCCAAATGTCTTTTAAATATTGTAACTGTACCTGCATCCGCCATTTCCTGTGGCAGTTCATTTCACACACCGACCACTCTCTGTGTGATAAAACTGCTCCTGTGTCCTCTTCAAAACTTTCTCCTCTCACCTTAAAAATATGCCACCTAGTTTTGAACTCCCCCGCCCTACGGAAAAGACTCATGCTCCAGCCCATGTCCAATTGCAGTCCTTGAGTGGGCCCCCTGGTCCTCCTCACTTGCAGTCACACCTTCCTGTTCCTGATCAAATCAGATGGCCTTGTCCAAAGGACTGTGACTCCCTCCTGGAATAAAGTGCCCCGCTAGCTATACCCGTCCCCGATGCACCACAGTGTCTGAAGCTCAGTCTTCACTTCAACTGCCCTGAAATGAAGTCCCGCTATTGCACACACATATTGCAGATGTGCTGGGAATTGTAGAGTTACAGGGATGGGCTGGATTTGGGTGGGAAGCTCTTCAGAGGGTTGGTGTCGACACAATGGGCTGAATGGCCTGCGTCCACACTGAAGGAATTCTATGATTCCATGCTACTCACCTTATTTCTGCCCATCATGATTTTATAAACTTCAATAAGGTCATTCCTCAACCCCCTACACTCCAGTGAAAAACATCCCAGCCTATTTTTATAACTCAAACCCCTCCTGGCAACATCCTAGTAAATTTGTTCTCTGAACCCTCTGCAATTCAATAATATCCAATAGCCATTGTTTATACAGGGCGTACCCAACTTACAAAGGTCTGACTTACAAATCTTGTAACTTATGAATGATATCCCATTTTACGATTAGTTTTAAGGATTCGACATGCAAACATTCAATTGTACTTACGAACGGATATTTTATTTTGTACTGTATTATGTTCCAACTTGTGTACAAATTGACCAATATACATGCTCAGCAGTAGAACCCATTCTTAACCCAGGGACTTCCTGTATTGGCAGGCTGCTGTACACTTTCATAATCCTTGTCTTGCCAAAGATCCTGGATATCTCACCCATATAGGGCCTGTTTCATTTGATGGACATTGCATCATTTGATGCCCTCAAATTTGAATGGATAGCACTCTGAAAACCCGTGAGGGTCAGACGTATGCCTACTTTACAAAACCACAACTATTTTACATGTTACGCCTCACTGACAATGCTGTCACTTTAAGAGATTACTTTGTCCTGCCGTTGTTTGAAGCGAGTTTGTAAGGCAGAGGCGCAGAACTGGCAAGGACCTCTTCAGTAAACACAGCTTGGGAAGCCTTAGGTTTTTTAAACAGCCTGAATGGGTGTGGCCAGTTCTCACAGATCCAAATTTCTGGGTTTGTTTTTTTTTCAGTAACACCACAAGATGTTGGGCAGTTTAGAGTCAACCACATTCCTGTGGGTTTGGAGTCACATGTAGGCCAGACCAGGAAAGGATGGCAGTTTCCTTCCCTAAAGGACATTAGTGAACCAGGTGGGTTTTTCTGACAATCGATCTCACAGTCATCATTAGATTCTCAATACCGGATATTTTTATTGAATTCAAATTCCACCACCTGCCATGGCAGGTTCGACCAGGTCCCCAGAACATTATCTGGGTCAACAGTCCAGTGATAATACCACTAGGCCACTGCCTTCCTGACGTGATAAGAATAAATCAAATCAAATCATAGCCTAAACTATTCAACTGAGAAATGGCCAGCAGAAAACCTTTATCATTGATAACTGGTCATGAGACAACAGCTCGATCAACTATTTGTACCAACCGAAACTCAACCTGTTTACAACTCCTTGGATCCAATTTGACTGCAACCATACTTTAACATTGCTCGAATAAGCAGCTGTGTAAATAATGCCTACAATGAGTGTCAGGTAACTTGCTTTCAAAACATGCATCAATCCTCCAGCCAGCTTGCTTTTTCAAACACTTCTTCTCTCACTTCAGTCTGCAAACACAAAACCACAGAAGTAAAAACAAATATTATTGATGTATCTGAGGTGGAGATAGGAAAAACATACTTTTGTTATAACAGAGAAGATCAGTTCACTGTTCCGATTGTTTCCAAATTCGAAAATATATTGAAACCCCAGTTTTTTTTATCCACATTGCATTGATACGATGCCCATTTATTTTCCCCAACTGACACCAATTTAGTCATACAGCTTGGAAACAGCCTCTTCAGTCCAACTAGTCCACACTGACCATATTCCCAAGATAAACTATTCCCACCTGCGTTTGGTCCATATCCCTCCAAATCTTTCCTATTCATAAACTTGTTCAAATGTCTTTTAAATGTTGCCACTGTACCTGGCGTCCACCACTTTCTCTGGAAGTTCATTCCACAGACGAAGCACTCTCTGTGTGAAAAAATTGTCCCTCATGTCCTTTTTAAATCCTTCTCCTCTCACTTAAAAATATGCCTAATAGTTTTGAACTCCTCCACCCTTGCTTTACATCTTTGTTTTACACTTTACATCTTCATCTTGTCTGGTCATGGACTTAATTCAGCCACTAAGATTTATAGAGTCACAGAGGAGTACAGCACAGAAACAGACCCTTCAGTCCACTTCTTCCATGCTGGCTAGATTTCCTAAATTAACCTAGTCCCATTTGCCAGCATTTGGCCCATACCGCACTAAACCCTTCCTGTTCATGTACACTTCCAGGTGCCTATCAAATGTTGTAATTATACCAGCCTCCACCACTTCCTCTGGCAGCTCATTCCATACATGCACCACCCTCTGTGTGAAAAAGTTACCCCTCAGGCCTCTTTCACCTTAAACCTATGCCCCTCTAGTTTTGGACTCCCCTATCCTGAGGGAAAGACATTGGCTATTCACCCCATCCATGTCCCTCATAATTTTATAGCCTCTATAAGGTCACCCCCTCAGCCTCCGATGCTCCAGAGAAAATATTCCCAGCCTACTCAGCCACTCCCTATCTCAAGCCCTCCAATTCCGTCAACATCCTTGTAAATCTTTTCTGAAGCCTTTCAAGTCTCACAACATCCTTCCTATAGCAGAGACCAGAATTGAACATGGTATTCCAAAAGTGGCCTCAAACAAAGACTGATATCTGTGCAAGACAAAGCTCATTTTGGCAGCTGGATATGTTTGCGAATCCTTGCTGGGGGATCTTGTGTTGGTTGGGGTGGCGGTGGGGGGTGCGTTAGTTTCCTTATCCTGCATAAAGCCTGTGGGAGCAGCACTGGCAACAGATGTCAACAGTGCAATTGTTTTAAAAAATTACTCATCAAACAGTTTTAGAGTCATGTAAATGTCCTGCTCGCATCACAGCTATTTATGGGCAGCATCGTGGCTCAGCGGTTAGCACTGCTGCTTCACAGCGCCAGGAACCCAGGTTCAACTCCAGCCTCTGTGCGGAGTTTGCACATTCTCCCCGTGTCTGCGTGGGTTTCCTCCGGGTACTCCGGTTTCCTCCCACCGTCCAAAGATGTGCAGGTTAGGGTGGGTTGGCCATGCTAAATTGCCCAGTGTTCGGGGACCGTGTAGATTAGATGAATTAAAGGGGGATGGGTCTGGGTGGGATGCTCCAAGGGTTAGTGTGGATTTGTCGGGCCGAAGGGCCTGTTTCCATGCTGCAGGGATTCTACGATCTATGAGTGCCCTTAGAGACAGTGAGTTCCAAACATCCACCACTCTCTGGGTGAAAGAATCTTTCCTCACTGTAAACATTCTGACCCCTTACCATTCATCTACGCCCCTCCCCGATCATTGATCCCTCTATGAGATCCTAAATGAATTTAATCCCATTTGCTAGCATTTGGCCCATATCCCTTTTAAACCCTTCCTATTTGAGCATCCATCCAGATGTCATTTAAATGTTGTAATTATACCAGCCTTCACCACTTCCTCTGGCAGCTCGTTCCACACACATGCCACCTTCTGTGTGAAAAAGTTGCCCCTTTAAAGTCCCTTTCTAAATTTTTCCTCTCTCACCTTACATCTATGCCCCCTCGTATTCTATTCCCCCTTCCTGGGGAAAAAACCTTGGCCATTCACTCCTTGGCCATGCCCCTCCTGCTTTTATAAACCTGTATAAGAGCATCCCTCGGCATGTGATACACAAGGGAAAATAGCCCCAGCCTTTTCAGCTCTTCCTATAACTCAGACCCTCCAACTGATGACAGCTTTTGCTCCTCTGCAAAGTCATCCATCACTAATGCTGTTTTTTCTCAACTCACTGCAACTCTTGTTCCTCAGTTGCTCTCTATGATCACCCATCTACCATGATTCCTGTGATGTGGAGGTGCTGGTGTTTGACTGGGGTGGAAGTTACATGACACTGGGTACAGTCCCAGAGATAGTAGGAACTGCCGATGCTGGAGAATCTGAGATAACAATGTGTACAGCTGGATGAACACAGCAGGCCAAGCAGCATCAGAGGAGCAGGAAAGCTTGACGTTTCGGGTCGGGACCCTTGTTCAGAAACTGGGAGGGAAAGGGGATTCTGAAATAAATAGGGAAACAGTGGGAGGCAGATAGAAGATGGATAAAGGAGAACATAGGGTGAGTGAAGACAGACAGGTCAAAGAGGTGGGGTTAGAGCCATTAAGGTGAATGTATGTGGGGAGTTAGGGAGGGGATAGGTCAGTCCAGGGAGGATGGACAGGTCAAGGGGGTAGGATGAGGTTAGTAGGTAGGAGATGAGGGTGGGATTTGAGGTGGGAGGAATGGTTAGGCAGGCGGGGACGAGCTGGGCTGGTTTTGGCATGCAGTGGGGGGAGGGGAGATTTTGAAGCTTGTGAAGTCCACATTGATATCATTGGGCTGCAGGGTTCCCAAGCGGAATATGAGTTGCTGTTCCTGCAACCTTCGGGTGGCATCATTGTGGCACTGCAGGAGGCCCATGATGGACATGTCGTCTGAGGAATGGGAGGGGGAGTTGAAATGGTTCGCGACTGGGAGGTGCAGTTGTTTAGTGCGAACCGAGCGTAGGTGTTCTGCAAAGCCGTCCCCAAGCCTCCGCTTGGTTTCCCCGATGTAGAGGAGGCCACAATGGGAACAGTGGATACAGAATACCACATTAGCAGATGTGCAGGTGAACATCTGCTTGATGTGGAAAGTCTTCTTGGGGCCTGGGATGGGGGTGAGGGGGGAGGTGTAGGGGCAGGTGCAGCACTTCCTGCGGTTGCAGGGAAAAGTACTGGGTGTGGTGGGGGTGGAGGGGAGTGTAGAGCGGACAAGGGAGTCCCAGAGAGAGTGGTCCCTCCGGAAAGCAGATAAGGGTGGGGAGGGAAAAATGTCTTTGGTGGTGGGGTCAGATTGCAGATGGCGGAAGTGTTGGAGGATGATGCGTCGGATCCGGAGGTTGATGGGGTGGTATTGTGACTCCGCCGTCAGTTTCAAGACTATACTTTGTCCTTTATTGTTGAAGTGAGGTTGTAAGGCAGAGGTAATGAGCTGCCTCTAAGAAATTTAAACAACTTGTGAGGCTTTGGGGATTGTTTTTAAATTGGAACAATGGAAGCAGCCTGGGTAGGGCCAGCTCTCTCAGACCAGGCTTTCAGGTTTTTTAGATTTTAGGTTTAGGTTTAAGCAGAAACCTTTGGGATCTCAAAAGAGTTGGAAGCTTCCATGAATGTCTCCTGGCTGCTACATTCTCTGAATTTTCTCTTCCCGCTGGATTGGAGAACTGGATGTGAGAATCTATGTCTAGTTTTTCCTTCTTCGCCAAGGAATTTGTTATATGGGATTTGTTTACGATATTGGAGCAGTAATTAGTAATAGTTACTGTATCTATTATTCAGTTGAGTTTTCCAACAGAGTTAAGTTATTCTAAATTCCTCTTTCTTTGGTTGTATTTTAATGATAGTGTATTGATAATTTTGCCTAATGTGGAGTAGTTTGACCAGCCGCATTACATCTGGAACACAGCACTTCACGTCTACCTTTAAAACAAGAAAAAAACGAGAGTCTAGACTACCTTCTTAAAATATTTTGAGACGATCTGGATCGCTCCATAATGCTATTCCACCTATCCATGCACTCATGATTTTATAAATCTCTATAAGGTCTTCCCTCAGCCTCCAAACACCAGGGAAAATAGCCCCAGCCTGTTTACCTCCTCTTAATAGCTCAAACCCTCCCAATGATGGAAGCTTTTGCACCTCTGCAACACCACCCATCAATAGCCCCGTTTTGGGTTAACCTGTGGCAAGTCTTGTTTCCCTATCACTCCCTATGATCACTCATCTACCATGGCTCCTCATCAAGTGGAATGTTGATTTTAAAATTCTCATCTTTGTGCTTGGGGTTGGGGGGGGCAGTGGTATTCACGTGTCATGGAATCTCTGCAGTGTGGAAGCAGGCCATTTGGCCCACTGAGTCCATACTGACCCTCTGAAGATCGTCCCATCCAAGCCCACTACTCCTATATTTTTCCTGTGACCCTGCATTTCTCAGTATTCTCAACTGACTAGCTAATCAAGTACCCCAAGCTTGTGCTCGAAGGTTGTGGGTTCAGTACACACGATGTAATAAAATTCAATGTAACTTGCATCCAAAAGAATTCATTGTAGTCTTGAATAAAGTTAAATGTAGATTATGTAACAATAATAAAAATCAACCAACAAATTCATTTGTGTTGTAAGGGAGGCTAAAAGAAGAAATATTGAATTGAAATTAAAAACTAATACATCATACACTCTCAAGGACATACAGTCATACAGCATGGAAACAGAACCTTTGATCCAACCAGTCCATGCTGAACATAATCCCAAACTAAACTAGTCCCACCTGCCTGCTCCTGGCCGAGATCCCTCAAAACCTTTCCTATTCATGTACTTATCCAAATGGCTTTAAAATGTTGTAGCTGTGCCCCCATCTGCCAAACCCCATCTCTACCCCTTGTGATTTTATAAACCTCTACAAGGTCACCTCTCAAACTGCTACATTCCAGTGGAAAAAGTCCCAGCCTTTCTTTATAACTCAAGCTTTACATCCTGTCAAATCTCTTCTGAACCCTCTCTAGCTTAATAATATCCTTCCTGTAACTGGTATATAGCATCTTTGCCATAGACAAATAGTGTCGTCTTGCAGAGGTCTGACACACACTTACATGTGCACTTTCCAACAGACGTCTGAACTGTATTCCCTAGTTACTGATTCAATGCCTCTAATCCTTCCTGGCAATACTCCTTGCTGGGGGAGACCAGTCAGTGTGGAACAGTTTGGTGATTTATTGATTTATTGTCACATGTAACGAAATACAGCTTTGTTCACCAGTGCAACAGGCAGATCACTGCAAAGGATGTACAGATCGATGGGAGCTCAATTCTCCTTTTGGTTGGGGTATGGATATTCAGGATCTGCCATGAGGAAGGGTCCTCGGACCCGAAACGTTAACTCGGATCTTTTCTTCACAGGTGTTGCCAGACCTGCCGAGCTTTTCCAGCAACTTCTGTACTTGTTCATGGTTCCTTGGGTTGAAATGACCTTCAGACAGGAAACTTGGAAAAGTTGTTTCTCGCTGTCAGAAAGCAATTGGGCCTCAGAACCCACACTTTTGTTATATGGGCAATTCAAGAGACATCTCATACCTTCAGGAAACAGAGGGGTGGTGGTGGAGGGGTGCAGACGTGCTATAAATTAAGTCAAAGAATTGAAGCATTAAGAATACAAGATGTAGCCACGTATTCT
The DNA here is from genome assembly GCF_030684315.1 of Stegostoma tigrinum. Classification (NCBI taxonomy): domain Eukaryota; kingdom Metazoa; phylum Chordata; class Chondrichthyes; order Orectolobiformes; family Stegostomatidae; genus Stegostoma; species Stegostoma tigrinum. The sequence goes on from NC_081400.1 coordinate 4,362,257, forward strand.
TGCATTCTGTCTGTTTCCTGAAGGTACTAAAATTTGCAAATACGACGGAAATTGCTAGAATCATTCAGCGGGTCTAGCAGTATCTGAGGGAAGAGAAACACAGTTAACATTTCAATTAGGTGACCTTCTACCAGAACAGCTTTGGCCTCAAATTTAGCCTTGGATTAATTAGCAGGGGACACATAATTAGCAAAGGAACTAGAGATGACAAGCCTAACACAGCGTGGAGATGGAGGAACACAGCAGGTCAGGCAGCATCAGAGGAGTAGGAAAGTTGATGTTTTGGGTTGGGACCCGTCTTCAGAAAGTCAGAACTCCTGCTTCTCTGATGCTGCGGGACTTGCTGTGTTCTTCCAGATCCACACTGTGTTAGATTCTGACTCCAGCAACTGCAGTTCTTGCTATCTCCCAGAGATGTTGAATGATTTATTTTCATGCAGTGATCTGGAATGAATTGCCTGCATTAAAGAGCTGATACAGGAATGGAAGACTGCATGGTTTCCTCCTGGGCTGTGGGGTTCCAGGAATGTGGAATAGTTCAATCCTAAGAGACTATCGAAGGCATATGTTTTAGCATTCTTTCAACTTTTTTTATTAATTCATGGGATGAGAACATCATACATTTTTAAATGCTAGGCCAGCATTTGTTGCCCACTCCTTATTAACCAGGGGGCAGTTAAAAGTTAACTCCATCACTGGAGGTCTGGAGTCACTTGTAGGCCAGACCAGATAAGGATGGCAGTTTCCTTCCCTAAAGAACATTAGCGATCCAACAATCAACAATGCATTTACAGTCATCATTAGACTCTTATTTCAAGATTATTATTTTCAAGTCAAATTCCATCATCTGCCATGGCAGGATTCAAACCCAGGCCCCAGAACATTACATTAACAGTCTAGCAGTAATACCACTAGGCCATTACCTAATTAATTTGTTGAGTGGTTCATCTTAAGTAAGTTTGCAGGTTGGGAATGGGCTTGTGTGCTAGCAGGGGAGTGATAGGATTGAACAGTCTCCAGCCTTGCAACTTCTCCTATTTTGAAATGAAATAACTGGCTCCGACAGTAAATGAAAATCAAAGTATCAAATGGCACTTATCAAGCGTTGCAGAGTGAAAACCCAGCCTAAGACCCATGGTACCCACAAGCTGTGGGAGTCCCACGTGTTCCATAAACCACTGTCACTTGTTGTAAACACCCATCGGGTTCACCTTTGTCTTTGAAGAAAGGAAATCTGCCATCCTTATTCAAATGGGTCTATGTGTGACTCCAGACCCCCACAGTGATGAACTTGACTCTCAAACATAAACAAAAGTTCTGGAGAACCCCTATTCTTTTAAGCTGTGGAGTTGAAATGCCCATCAGCCATGATTAAATGGCAGAGTTCACTCGATGGGCCGAATGGCCTTACTTTCACTCCTGTGTCTTATGGTCTTATGGACATGTACCCAAACATTCCCAGGACAGGGAGGGTATGGAGATGGATACAGATTATCTTCTTTTAAACTGAAAGATCTCTCTGCTCTTTTAAACTGGAAGTAAACACTCCCAGGACAGGGATAGCACAGGGTTAAATATGGTGTAAAGCTCCCTGCACACCAGGAATGGAGTTATAAGGAGACGCTGGATAGGCTGGGACCTTTCACGAGCAGGGGAGGATGATCTTATAGAGATTTATAAATTCCACAAAAGACATAGATAAGGTACATAGCAAAGCTTTTTGCCTATGGTGGGGGAGTTCAAAACTAGAGGGTGTACTTGAAGGTGAGAGGAGAAAAGAAGTAAATGGAGCCTGAGGGGCAACTTTTTTTACATTAATGGAATGAACTACCACAGGAAGTGGAACATCCAGGTACAGTTACAATATTTAAAACACATTTGGACAAACACATGAATAGGAAATGTTTACAGGTATATGGGCCAAATACAAGCAAATGGGGCTAGTTCAGTTGAGGAAATCTGGTGAGCATGGACAAGTTGGGGCCAATGGGTCTGTTTCTGTGCTCAATGACTCAATGTATTCTATTACAGTAATGCTCTCTCCACACTGACGCCTCAAACACTCCCAGGACAGGGACAGCGCGGGGTTAGACAGAGTAAAGCTCCCTCTACACTTTCCTTTCAAACCTCAAGTCAATGTCCATGTTGAATGACTCTATAAAACGTAGGAGGTCATTGACCTCACTAGACCGTACCAAGATGGCGGCCGGGATCGCAAGAGGGCGGAGCAGGTGACCTAGGCCGTGACGCAGCCCGCTTCCGGCCCCTGCGCCCACCCGAGGGGCGGGAACCCCGTTATATCCGGGTCCCCGGGCCGGCCTCCTTCCTTTTCCACGCCGGCGCTTCCACGCTCAACATGCCTGTGAGTGTCGGGGGAGGAAAAAGAAATCGCGGCATCGAGTGGGCCGGAGGTTTTGGGGAGGATGAAAAAGCGATAAGCGAGAAGTCAAAGGGGAGGGCTAGTCGATGCGGAAGGGAGGGTGCGAGAGGACTTACTTTGAAAATGCGTTTATTGTCGGGGAAAGGAGAAGAATCGCTCACCCTTCTAGGCAAAGATGGCGGCGGCTTCTTCTTGTCGTGCTAACCGTCGTGCGCGCGGCCGCCGTTGCCCTGGAAGCCGGGCGCGCGAGGGTCTGCGACTCCCTCCTGTTCGTCGCCGGGGGCAACGCCGCGCGAACCCGGAGTTGTCCTGAGGCGGCGGGGACGCCAGGGGCTACCGCCTGTCAATCAAATCTGGAACCCACCCCCCCGTCACCCGGGGCAACGTCGGGCGAGTCCGGACATGTTGCGCGGCGGTGGAGGGGGCGCGAGACGGACTGTTGCTTGTCAATCAAACCTGGAGCACCCCTTGACGTCAATCCCGTCACCCGGGGCAACGTTGGGGGCTGCTGACCCAGATTTAAAGGGACACTGCTGCAAGGGGTCTTCGGCGCCTGAAGGGGTTTCCAAAGTTGGGATGGATAGATGGGGGAGCAGGGTGCAGCTGAGGGTGTTTTTTTTGGGGTGGGGGACAGGATGGAGGCTGTGCCAGCCATCGGGAGCATTGCATGGCAAATGGATTCTTCTGAGATGACAAGGTGTGGAGCCTGATGAACACAGCAGTCCAAGCAGCATCGGAGGAGCAGGAAGGCTGAGGTTTTGGGTCTAGACCCTTCTTCAGCTTTGCTGCTTGGCCCTGCTGTGTCCATCCAGCTCTACACCTTGTTATCTCAGATTCTCCAGCATCGGCAGTTCCTAGTGCCTCTGTAACAAGTGAATTCTTCTGTCTCGCCATCCAAGTTGGAGCGCTTATTTTAACGTCAGCACCATTTGCATTTGGGCTTCCCCATTCCACGCATTGAGATATTTTGCATAAGGGCTTTGCAAGCTTCGTACACTTCATAGAATCTCTACAGTGTGGAATCAGGCCCTTCGCTCTTTTCCCCCCATGGTCTTACATAGAACAGTACAGCACAGAACAGGCCCTTCAGCCCACAATGTTGTGCCGACCATTGATCCTCATGTATGCAGCCTCAAATTTCTGTGACCATATACATGTCCAGCAGTCTCTTAAATGACCCCAATGACCTTGCTTCCACAACTGCTGCTGGCAACTCATTCCATGCTCTCACAACTCTCTGCGTAAAGAACCTGCCTCTGACATCCCCTCGATACTTTCCACCAACCAGCTTAAAACTATGACCCCTCGTGCTAGCCATTTCTGCCCTGAGAAATAGTCTCTGGCTATCAACTCTATCTATGCCTCTCATTATCTTGTATACCTCAGTTAGGTCCCCCTCTCCTCCTCCTTTTCTCCAATGAAAAGAGACCGAGCTCAGTCAACCTCTCTTCATAAGATAAGCCCTCCAGTCCAGGCAGCATCCTGGTAAACCTCCTCTGAACCCTCTCCAAAGCATCCACATCTTTCCTATAATAGGGCGCCCAGAACTGGACGCAGTATTCCAAGTGCGGTCTAACCAAAGTTTTATAGAGCTGCAACAAGATCTCATGACTCTTAAACTCAATCCCCCTGTTAATGAAAGCCAAAACACCATATGCTTTCTTAACAACCCTGTCCTCTTGGGTGGCCATCTTCTAGCCCACTTGCCTATAAGCTTTGCATACTAGGGTAGTTATTAACAGTGTCCTGGCCCCAAATGCTCATGCCTTCCATGTATTGAGGGCTTTTATTCACAGCCTCTGAACCCACTTGCATATGGGCATATTATGCTAGGGTAGCTATTAATGACCTGTCAGTCCTCTTGTCTGTGGGATTTGCAATCCAGGGTGCCTATTAACAGCCTCCTGCTTGGGGCTTCTGTAAGACGGGTCATTTAATAACTACCTCAATAACAGCAAAAACAAAGTTGCTGGAAAAGTTCAGGAGGTCTGGTAGTATCTGTGAAGCAGAAAACAGTTAACGTTTTGGGTCTGGCGACCCTTGCTCAGAACAACCTCCTGACCCACATGCTCAAAGGCTTTGCACAAAAGCTGGTGTGCTTTGTAACCTCATGCTGCCCATTGCACAAGGTATTGGACACTGGGGGCCATCAATATTAGCCCTCTGCCCCATGTGCAGAAGGACTTTTGCAAACTGGGGGTGTTTTGTTATCAACTTGCTGTCCTGTGTGCATTTTTAAAAAAAAGGGATGTGCACATCACTGGCAAGTCAGAAATCTGTTGCCTGTCCTCAACTGCCCCTTAAATTGTCTCAGCCATTTCAGAGCAGAGGCATCGCATGCATCTGGAGTCATCTGTCGTGTCTGACTGAGTAGTAGCAGCAGATTTCCGACCCTTAACGCCAGACATTTTTATGACAATTGAGGGTGGTCGTCATGTTCATTGAGAGTGATTTTAGGCTCCGGATTTTATTCATTGATTTTAAATTCCACAGCATGTCATGGATGGTATATGATCCTGTATCCAGATCATTAACTCGAGGCAGTAGGAACTGCAGATGGTGGAGAATCCGAGGTAACAAAGTGTAGAGCTGGATGAACACAGCAGGTTAAGCAGCATCAGAGCAGCAGGAAGGCTGATGTTTTGGCCCTAGACCCTTCTTCAGAAAGGTTTCTGAAGAAGGGTCTGGGCCCGAAACGTCAGCCTTCCTGCTCCTTGGCCTGCTGTGTTTATCCAGCTCTACATTTTGGTATCTCCTTAGCCTGAGGCTTCTCAATTAATGGCCATGTGATGCTATCAGTTCCTCCCCCCTTGAGAATCTGCGAGCTAGGGTGTTTATTGTCAGTCAGTTGCTCAAGTGGATTTGCAGTGTGCAGTTTTCCGATGCTGACATTGTCCAGCCTCAGCCAGTGATTGCACAAATTCCGGAGTAAAGCAGTCATTGCCTGGGATGTTCCTAGCCTGTTAAATGTGTGATGTTAATGCTATTTTGTCTGGTCAGGATTATTCAAAAGCTTTGTTTTTATTGTGTTGAGGAATGGGCGTCTCTCTATCTGAGCCCTGACACTCGAAAGGTACCATCTGAATTCTGCTAGTCTCCCCTCTTAAAAGCAACTTTCATGATGCCCAGTTAATGGCCTGGTATTGGAGGAGGCACTGACTGTACAGGAAGGGATCTAACACAACCCTGGCAAGTGGATAATTTCAGCTCAAAATGCTGGAGATCCAAATTCGTTCATTCTTCTGGGCTTTTGGCACATGAGGGTGACTGCTTGGATCCTGTACCCCCCACTTTTGAATCTGACCCTATGCTCCTCAATCCCTCTGTCCCACAGCATGATTAATTGCCTGAAGGAACAGGGGTATTTGAGGCATTTTGCTGTGGGTAGAGATGACTGTGTTACTCCGGGTGGCTGTCCTCCATTCCTGTTGGAGGTGTGGATGGGTGAGCAGTTGGCATGTTTGTTTGTGAGAGTGCTGAGTTGGCCTGTGTGGCTGTGTTTCTGGGTGGGCAGGGCCTGCAATCGAAATGAATTCCCACCCTGCTGCTGTGCGATGTTGTGTTTTATTTACTTGCAAGTGCTGCTGCTGTTACCTGAATGTCTCGGGTGGCTGGGTGGGACGGGGTTTGGGACTGGAGGTCTGGAAGCGTTTTCTCTTACTCATTCTTCTTGTCCGCAGCTGGCAAAAGATTTGCTACATCCGTCTCCCGAGGAGGAGAAGAGGAAACACAAGAAGAAACGTTTGGTGCAAAGCCCTAACTCTTACTTCATGGATGTCAAATGTCCTGGTGTGTATTCACTCCCTGATCCATGTGTTGGGGTGGCTGTCGACCCTGTAAGGCATGTTACCAGCTCCTTGGTGTTTCATCACTGGCCAAACGGAACACTTGGCACCAGTGTTTTTCCCTTTTCCTGTTGCTGGAGTCTGCGCACAGGACTGACATTTGCTTGTAGAGGCCCAGGTATCGGTATACCAGCCAGTCCATGTGGAACCTCAGTGGCTCTGCAGTTTACTGGGACCAGGCTGGTCCTGTTCTGCCTGCATTCTGACAACGGTCACAAATCAACATTGCTGACCTCTGGTCAGTTCCTCGCTAGAATGTGGCAAACATTCAAAATGTCCATTGCATTGCCGCTGGAACTGCGGCTCTTCTGGGAGTGTTTGGTTATCCCAGTGTAGAACGGAGTTTTACTCTGTATCAAACCCCATTCCGTGTCTGTGCCTGGTTTGTTCTTGTAAGTGCCTAAAACGGAGACAACATCCCTCTCCATACCTAATATTGTCGTCATGCGTGCATGTAAATTTTACTTCTATGCATATTTGATGTAAATAGTTTTCAGATACTCATTTGCTATGTTTTTGAAAGGTTTGTTCCTGCTTGTTATTTCTTAGGTTGCTACAAGATCACTACAGTGTTCAGCCATGCACAGACTGTCGTGTTGTGTGTTGGGTGCTCCACTGTGCTTTGCCAGCCTACTGGTGGAAAGGCCAGGCTAACAGAAGGTGAGTGCAGGCTGCCTGGTGCCTATTGCTATCTCCTCCTCCAGTGTGCACCCAGAAAGCCCTCGGTAACGTGACTGAATGAGACCTGAAACTGGGCAGGGGACAGACGTGGCACCTAATTCCCTCTCCGTTGTCACCTAGCGATATTCCCTAATGCTGTTCCCTATCTTGCAGCGGAAGGTTGATTGCTGGAAATGTGAGGGAGCATATAATTCCTGCTTAGGAACTGGGAGAGCACTCCTCTACTGCCTCCACTGTTTTTCCAAAAAAATTTGAATTCGGAAAGAAACAAAAGAGAGAAGCATGTGGGAAGGAGCTGTAACAATGGGATGAGAAAGAAAACGTTGGGTCAGTTGCTGTGCTGCACTAGGACTGGTTTCAGCTGTTGATTAAATTGAATTCATAATACAGTCCAGAAATGACTAAAATGCTAAGATAATATGTTCAGGAAAAATAGCAACTTTAAGGCAGTATGGGTTAAGTCTGGAGGTTGATGCAGAAACTGTAGCATTGATGAAAAATTAATTTCCTCCTTCACAAGTAGGGATCTGAAGTTATTTGGTGTGAGATGAAGTTGGGGCAGGCTTGTGGCAGCCCTGACTTGGAACAGCTCAGACAGGTGATCTTAGTGGGGGTGACAAAACTTACTTAAATTAAAACCATGCAGTTGTCTATAACCGTGTAGATGCTGGGTTGTACCAGAGCCTCAATGCTGTGTTTAAAAAGTGTGTAGGAGTCAAAGCTTGAGGGTACAGGTCATCAGAACAGCTGTGTTGCACTTTCCTGACACTCTACAAGGGTAACTGTCCCAGTCCCATTCCCACTCTCCCATCCTTTCCCTGTATCCTCATAATACTCCTTTTCAAGATTGGTTACTACTGGAGTATTGCATTGAATCCTGCTCTCCCTGCTATAGGAAAGATATTGGTTCAAAAAAGATTTACAAGGATTGTCATCATAGAATCCCTACAGTGTGGAAACAGTCCCTTCGGCCTACACCGACCTTCCTTCTCTGCCTGCTGTCTCCAAAGCTGCTACACCACCCTTCTGAAAGTGGGATGTCCACAGAGATACGCAGCTGAGGCCCAACCACTGATTTATTACAGGTTCTTGGCTTCTGTGCTGCTCACCCCTATTTGTGAAGCACAGGAGCCCTCGTGTCTACACCATCACCTACATCTACTTCTTTCCCACCACCAAGATTCTCAATGGAGAACTTGGTGGAAGCTCCTTCACCCAGAGACTGGGGCAGATGTGAGACCTGCTCCCAGGAGAGTAATTGAGAGTGGGTTGTGCCAATCTTTGATCCGCAAAGGTAGCAGGAGGCTCATGGGGAGTGTAAGTACTGACAGTCTTTCAAATTAATGCTGTGTGAGAAGTTCATTTTGACCGTTCTCCAAGGCAGCACATCCATCTTCTAGTCTTTCTGCTCTCTATCTCTACAGGCTGTTCCTTCAGAAGAAAGCAGCACTAAAATGGAAGTCGGCATCTCAGGATGGGTGAGATTACCTGCACCGCTGGGCATCGGGAAACTGGCAGAGGGATATTGATTCACTTCCCTGAGATCTGGTTGGCAGGAGGAAGGAAATGTATCTTGGTGGGGTGGGGGGGGAGGCTGATGGCGGAGGGGAGGTGTCATCACTGTCCTGTAGCCTTACCCATCTGGTTTATGTAAACTTTTTTGGACCTTCTGGTATTGAGTTATTTGTTAGAATTGTCAAATAAAATGTTGTAACATCTTTGGGTATTTTTCCTTCTGTTTTAAAAAAGAAAACGCATGGCTTGTTTGCGAGTTTATACAGTTGATGATAGGTGTGCCTGTGCCTTGTTTTGATGCCAGGCCGAGGAGAATGTGACAAAATTGCCGGAGAAACCCAGTATATGCAGAGAGAAAGCAGAGCTGATGTTTCAAATCCAGTGACCCTTCTTCAGAGGTTGTGTTTGAGCCCCCCCCCCCAACTCACTGCCTCTGTCAAATGTTCGTGTTCAACGGCTTGAATCTGGTGGCTCCTGGCTTCCTGGTTTGGTTTTTCGAATTCCACTCCGGCAACTTCATTGCAAGATTGCGACTGGGGCTCTTCGGTGCCAGTTCTGAGGGTGTACTGTCCTGTTGGGAGGAGTCGGTTTTCTTCTGGTTCAGATGATGAGCTGAGACTTGCTCTTCTGCTGTAGATTGTAAATTTTTTTTTGTTTAAACGTTCCCAGCTAAGGTGAAGCTGCTTCCAAATGCTGAGACTCGGACAGCAGCCAAAATAATCTGAATTCTAGCCTGTTTGAGATCAGCAACGCAGACTTTGACATCAAACCCTCCGTGTCATTGTGCTGTTAGTTGGCTGAATGGGAACTGCCAGAATGGAATCAAAAACAAGCAAAGGGACTACACCTGGGGAAAAGGAAGCGATTAATGTCCCATATGCTTACGCCTTGGAAGACTGTGGGGAGAAACAGGAGGACAGTGGTATCTTTAGGAAGCAGTGTAATCAGACAGCTGATCTGTAAGAAAAACCGAAAGAACTGCGGATCTTGTAAATCAAAAACAAAAACAAATTGCTGGAAAAGCTCAACAGGTCTGGCAGCCTCTGGGGAGAGAAATCAGTTAAAGATAGCAAGAACTGCAGGTGCTAGAGTCAGTCAGACAACGCTGGAGCTGGAGGAACACAGCAGACCCGGCAGCATCAGACGAGCAGGGAAGTCAACGTTTTGGGTCAAGACCCCTTCTTCAGAAATGGGGGAGAAGGAAGGGAGCTGTGAAACAAATAGTGTGAGGAGGGGTGCAGCTGGGGGAAGGTCAGTGGGATGGTGATAGGTGGATGCAGGTGGGGGTAGTGGGGATTAGTTGGTGGGGAAGAAAATGGACAAGTTGTGTCAGGTAAGGAGGTGGGGATGAGCGGGAGAGTGGACGTGGGATGAGGCCAGGCAGTGGGGAGGTTTTAAAACTGATGAATTCTATGTTTCGGCCATCGGGCTGTAGTTTCCTGAGACAAAATGTGAGGGTTTGCTCCTCCAGTTTGTGTGTGGTGACATTGTGACACTGGAATAGGTGCAGGATGGACATGTCACCAAGGGAGGGAGAGTTTAATAAGGTTAACAACTGGATTTAGTTGTCAATTTATCGCATACAGAATCAGATGCTCCACAAAAAAGGTCCCCGAGCCTGCGCTTTGTCCCACTGATTGTAGAGGAGGCCCCAGCGGATGCAATAGGCCACATTGACATGTGTGCAGGTGAACCCCTGTCTGATGTGGAAGGCTTGGTGGGGCCTTGGATGGGAGATGAGGGGATAGGTGTTGGGGCAGGGAAGCACTTCCTGCGGTTGCAGGGAAAGATGCTGGGGTGGTGGAGTTAGTGGGGAGTGTGGAGTGGACAAGGGAGTTGCAGAGAATGCGGTCCCTACAAGGGCAAATAGAGGTGGGGAGGGAAATATCTCTTTAGTTGTGAGGATTGTAGGAGGAAATTGTAGAAGATTATACACTGGATGCGGAGGTCGGTGGGGTGATACATGAGGACGAGGGGGATTCTGTCTCTTTGGCAGTGGGTTTAAAAGGCAGAAGTATGGGAAATGCAAGAGATTTGATTGAGGGCATTTTTGTTCACGTGGGGAGGGGTTCGGTGGCTGTTGTCGTCCTTGAAATAGGAGGACGTCTGGGATTGGAGGCAGAGGAGTTGGGAGTAAGGGATTGCATTCTTGCAGGAAGCTGGGTGAGAGGAGGCATTGACTAGGTAGCTGTGGGAATCGCTGGGTTTGAAACAGTGTCAGTGCTGAGGTGGTTACCAGAGGCAGACCGAGTACTCCAGGAAGGGGAGGGAGATATTTGAGGTGGGGATGAAAGGTGTTAGAAAAGTTGATGAACATTATGGACCCTTCTGCCGCCCTCTCAGAATTGGGGGTTCTGAGGAAGGGTCACTCGTCCCAAAACATTGACTTTGGTTTCCCTCGGCGAACGTTGCCAATCCTGCTGATCTGTAACTCAACCAAGTCTGGTTTTGACTAGTCATGGTGCCTGAAATAACTCCCCAGAGGCTGGCATCCTGTCACCAATTCCATGTGGAGAGTCATTGACACTGATGTAGACCCTCCGATGAGCAGAACCTCTGAAACTCCTGTTTGTGTGTTAGCCAGGGCTCTCTAATTGGAGCAGATTAACACCCTTAATCGGGGAACTCCTCCAGTCCACCTGGCTGATCTCACTGCAATCACTACAATAGCTAATTTCCTTCTGACTCTGTTTGCAATGTATGCTGGATTCTTAATGCAGCTGCCACCTGCATTTAAAGCCTCCTTGGGACCTCACAGGAATGTTGTCCCAATAGAATTTGGTCCCAAGGCATGAGTAACATCTTGCAGAAGGGTTTTTTTTTGTTTTGAAACAGTGTCGTGGCTGGGGTGGAGTTAGCAAACGAGAGAAACGAGTGGGTTTTATGGAGGGTGTTTCAGAAGTTGGGACGGTGGTGGGCGGAAACCTCTGGAAGGCACAAGCGCTGATGGTGGAGTGAGTGAGATGTGTCTAAGAGAGAGACCGCATTGTGAGAATCTCTGCAAAACTTAGTAGATCACAGGATGGGGAGATGGATTTGGAAAGGAGGATGGGTAATTGTGCTGAAAATATTCAGGTGACCTTTTGGGCTGGGAATGGAGCTAATATTTCAGGTTAGTAATTTTTTTTGGTGTGTGTTATTCTGAACAAGTTAACGATGAGAGATCCTACATGTTGTCAATTTGCCAATTGACCTGATTTCTCTGTTAATGGTAAGGAGCCTGAGTCTGGAAAGGAACCTTGCTCTGGCTGTGTTAGAGATGATTGGTTATGGTGATCTGGAGGTAACCAGTCCACAAGTGTGGAGCCAGGGCTTGTGAACAATCCCAGCCAGCACAGGGTTTATTTCTGGATCACACTCATACCATAACCAGCTCAGCTGACCAACCCCACCCTGCCTTGTCTACCCCACCTTACAACAACAATCCCAAAATGCATTGAAAGGTAAAAAAATTAATGTTTAGAGCTGAACAGCGTGCTTTCCTTCATCGGACAGGGTATTGAGTACAGGAGTTGGCAGGTTGTGTTACAGTTCGACCACTTTGGGAATACTGCATACTGTTCTGGTTGCCATGTTCACAAAAGGGTGTGGATGTTTTGGAGAGGGTGCAGAGGAGGTTCACCAGGTTGTTGCCTGGTATGGAGGGTGCTAGCTATGAAGAGAGGTTGAGTAGAATAGGATAATAAAATGTGAGGCTGGATGAACACAGCAGGCCAAGCAGCATCTCAGGAGCACAAAAGCTGACGTTTCGGGCCTAGACCCTTCGGGTCTAGGCCCGAAACGTCAGCTTTTGTGCTCCTGAGATGCTGCTTGGCCTGCTGTGTTCATCCAGCCTCACATTTTATTATCTTGGAATCTCCAGCATCTGCAGTTCCCATTATCTCTTGAGTAGAATAGGATTATTTTAATTAGAAAGACGGAGATTGAGGGGGGACCTGATTGAGGTCTACAAAATCATGAGGGGTATAGACAGGGTGGATAGCAAAAAGCTTTTTCCCCCAGAGTGGGGGACTCAATTACTAGGGGTCATGAGTTCAAAGTGAGAGGAGGAAAGTTTAGGGGAGATATGCGTGGAAAATTCTTTACACAGAGGGTGGTGGGTGCCTGGAGCGCGTTGCCAGCGGAGGTGGTAGACGCAGACACGTTAGTGTCTTTTAATATGTATCTGGACAGGTACGTGGATGGGCAGGGAGCGAAGGGATACAGACCCTTAGAAAATAGATGACCGGCTTAGACAGAGGATCTCGATCGGCGCAGGCTTGAAGACTGAAGGGCCTGTTCCTGTGCTGTAATTTTCTTTGTTCGATTAAACCACAGTATCGCCTTTGAAATCAAATTGAAACCATTTAATTATCTTTCATGATATTACTGGCCTTTTTTAAAAAAACTCAACTGCAGGTTTGGCGGACGGGCTGCTTCGCCAGAGTCCCTGAGAGCAGATCTAGGTTCTCTGGTGAACACCAGAATGATGCATGTACTTGTGAGGAGTGAATTGAAAGGGATTACAACAAAACACTGGGTTTGTGTTTCCTGCAGTGCAGCAAGTTAATTGACTGCAAGCTATTGAGGTGAACAACAAAACTAATTTCTCACTGCTCAGGGAATTTTACACTTTGAGGCAAAGGCTGAACAAAAGCCTTAGCGGAGACAGAAATGAGGAAACTTGTAAATACGTGGCCAGGGAAGTCTGGAATCTTTGCAGGCCTGAAAGATGTTCATCCACACTCCTCATTTTTTCAGTAGTTTTTGATACTAACTGAAAAAAAACTGGGGGATGCTGTAATCGGAAACAAATTACTGAAAAAGCTCAGCAGATCTGGCAGCATCTGTGAAGAGAAAATCAGATTTAATGTTTCAAGTCCGGAGGGTCAACTTCTATTTTTGTGTCTCGAGTTGATGGTACGTGTCTTTTCCCCAGGGTGGGGGACTTCAAGACCAGAGGTTGTGGTTTTTTTTAAGGTGAGAGGAGAGAGATTTTAAAAAAGATATGAGGGGCACATTTTTAACACGGTGGTTCGCATTTTGAAACGATCTTCCTGAGGAAGTGGTAGATGTGGGCACGGCTATAATGCTCAAAAGCCATTTGGACAAGTACACGAACAGGAATGTTTTGGAGGATTATGGACCAAGCACATGCAGGTGGAACTGCTTTGGTTTGGGATTATGGTCGGCATAGACCAGTGGGACAGAAGGGTCTCTGGCTACGACCAGTTCAGTCCCATTCAAAATAGGTGACAAACAAAACTTTTCAGTGAGCCATCCTTTTGGCTCTCTGGTGCCATCTGGTGAAATATTCGATGCTACTGCTGGTCTTAAGATGCAGGACCTGACTTGTATCAAACACTCGTGACTCCTTCCAACTGAAAGAAGCAAAAGGACTCTCCAAATTCATGAAAACTTGTACCTTTTGTGACTGAACTGGGATGACTGTGATAACAATCGTGTCTCACTGTTGCTCAAGCTATCAACAAATGTTTAAATTCCTGATGAGGTCAGTTTGCCTGCCGGACTGTTGTTCAGGACAGAAAGAACTCAGACCAGGTTTCTTTAGTAGCAGCAAAATGTAACACACGTGCCACTCAATCAATGTGCCTTCCAAAACCCCAAACATGCAGTCACGGTTAAGACAGTTGGTTTTAACACACGTATGTTGGAGGTGGAAGAATGTAGATAGACTACAAATTTTGAAGATCAGCAGTCCAGTCTGTAAAATCAAATGTTATTATCCCACAGTCCTTATTTTAGCAACATGGTCTGCTGTTGTCTGTAGGATGACCATTGCTCTTCAAGTTAATTGTTTATCAAGCGGACAGAGCTCTTTTGCACGAAATCTTTTAAGGTCTTTTTGTTTGCCCTCACCGAAGAGGGGAGAGAGAGAGAGAGAGAGAGAGAGAGAGACGTTTTCTGTTTACAGGGTCTGGATGTTTTTCTCTCTGATGCTTACGGTCTATAGCTCAAGGTATTTGCATGCAGCATTTCCTTAACCTATGCACCGTTCGGTCGTGAATTTCCCCTCTAATGCCTTCAACAAGCAGCATCGTGCTGCACAGCTTAAAAGAAATGTGCCAACTTAAATAAAGTTGCAAACCTCTGCTGGTATTTCAGTTATCTTGCAGTCCCAACTTCCATTTCAGTTATAGCTATATAACTGAATATACCAAAGCTGTATGTTTGATCATGCAAAATAAGAGCAGGGAAGGATTAATGAGCATGGAGAGATAGTAGGAACTGCAGATACTGGAGAATCTGAGGTAACCAGGTGTAGAGCTGGATGAACACGGCAGGCCAAGCAGCACCAGAGGAGCAGGAAGTCTGACGCTTCGGTTGTGGACCCCTTTCAGAAATATTGATGAGCATAGTTGTGGTCCTCTTGCAAACGAATGGAAGACCCGAAAACTATTTGCTACAAACCACGCTGTTATGAAACTTGGCTAACAAAGTGTGGAGCTGGATGAACACAGCAGGTCAAGCAGCATCTGAGGAGCACAAAAGCTGACGTTTCGGGCCTAGACCCTTCACACTTTGTTATCTTGGATTCTCCAGCTTCTGCAGTTCACATTATCTGTTATGAAACTGGCTTTTGCAATGTCTATTCATAAACTTTGTTATCGCTTTCCGTCACCCAATTACATAATTCACACTAGTTCATTAATTTCCACCACTCCTGTTTATTGTTGACTGCAAAATAAGGTGTGGAAGACTATATTACAGCTTAGTTTAAAGATTTGTGGTTTTTAAAACGAGTGGTATGGGTCAATTGCAATTGTGCCTAGTTAATGCTGGTGGTGTTGCACACAGATGCAGCCTCAAAAATCTGATATTAGCAATCACCCACACAGTACCATTAATGTTTCACCCAGTACATTAATGCAAGTTGGCATTAATGCAGACACAGTTGCTTTTCCTTCTCTCTCCCTCGTCCTTTGGCAGTATTTTGCCCCCACCCTTAAACTATTTTTAACTTCTCACCTGTTTTAGCTCTAACCTGAAGAAAGGAGTCACCTTCGGTGAGTGGGTGGGAGCTGAGAGCACACGGGCCATGTCTGGCAGGTGGCAGCAGAGCGAGTGCAGGCCTGAGCAATGGAGGGGTCAAGGGGCTGAGAGAGCCCTTAGGTGGGGAGTCTGTTGGTCAGACTTTGAGGCCCGGAGTGGGGCTGTTGTTTCTCCATGTGGAGTAGGCCCCCAACAGCAGCACAGCGTGGGCTGTTGTAGTCTGGAGCAGTACGGCGTCCCGGTGGTTAGCACTGCTGCCTCACAATGCCAGGGACATGGGTTCAATTCCACCCTTGGGCGACTGTCTGTGTGGAGTTTGCACATTCTCCCTGTGTCTGCATAGGTTTCCTCCCACGGTCCAAAGATGTGCAGGCTAAGCAGACTGGCCGTGCTAACTTGTCCCGTAGTGCCCAGGGATGTGTGGGTTAGGGTGGATTGGCTGTGCTAAATTGTCCCGTAGTGCCCAGGGATGTGCGCGTTAGGGTGGATTGGCCGTGCTAAATTGTCCCGTAGTGCCCAGGGATGTGCAGGTTAGGGTGGAATGGCCGTGCTAAATTGTCCACAGTGTTGAAACATAGATTCGGTGGGTTATCAGGGGATGGGCCTCGTTGACATGCTCTGAGTGTTGGTGTGGATTTGTTGGGCCAAAAGGTCTGTTTCCACACTGTAGGGGTTCTAAGGACACTGTCAGTGAGTTAGAGTGGTCTGGAGCAGGACTCTGGTGGTGGTATACTAGCGAAGAAGGAAAGTTGGATAGTCTTTAAGATATCTATTTATTTATTCTGTGAATGGCACTTGTGTGTGAGTGACGGTGCACATTTTTCACTGCATTTTGTTTTGTCTGTACGTGACAATATAAGATATTCCGTGTCCAGCAGTATGGTTAATTGTACCGTAAAGACTCGTTATACAGTTTGATGACTTGAAGGCTCATCAATCCTGACTCCGAAGGTCTTTATTCGAATACAGTTCAGCTGTTAGATGGCGACAAAGTTGATGGAGGTTTAACATCAGTTTTAGTAGAGGGCGCTTTGCTCTGTGTCTAACCCCGCGCTGTCCCTGGCTGGGAATATTTGGGGAGGCAGTGTGGATGTAGCATTATGCTGTATCCGTTCTGTGCCGTCCCTATCCCCTGGAGTGTTTGATGGAGCTACAGTGTAGAGGGAGCTTTACTCTGTATCTAACCCTGTGCTGTCCCAGTTCTAAGTGTGTCTGACAGGGGTAACAATGTAAAGGACACTTTATTCTGTATCTAATGCTGTGCCTTCCTGGTCCTGGGAGTGTTTGATGGGGGAGGACAGTCTAACATGATGCTGTGGCTGACTGTTGTGTAGGGTCCGTGTGCACCACTGTTCCTATTTGAACATAACAAACAGAAGATGCTGAAACAGAGTGGGGAACATCAGTGCCAGATGGTGAGCATACTATTTACACCTCCTGCATTGGAGTGTAGCTAACTAAAGATAAGGTGAAATAACACATTCACTCTTGAGCAGATATGCTTTATTAAACTCAAAGCTTGTCAGAACACATTGCAACAACTACCAGAGATTGGTCCTTTCCTGTAAATTTTTTTTTAACAAAAACAAATCATTACACCAATTTTTATTCTCCTGAGGACAGATCCAGATGCTTGGCCCATGATCAAATTATGCACGTTTCAAATCCTGATGTTTCTCTTGCAGAGGAGCTGGGTCTAATTGAATTCATTTTTTACACACAATTTCAAATAAATACCTTCTCCATTATATCTAAGACCTGAGTATAAAAATATCGTAGCTGCTTCTTAAAAAAAAAAAGTTCTGTCAGGACCTGACCAGGCGCTTGGCTTATACGTTTTGAATGTCGAGAGCTTTGGCAGTGGGAGAGGACAGGAAGGATAAGGGCAAAGCGTTGTGAGTGGGAGAGGGAGACAATGGACACTGTTGGCTTGCATCCGTTTCTAAGGGCAGCTGAGTACAGACTTGACTTGTGTGACTTGGTTCATGTTGCGAGGAGCTGGATTCTCCATCTATAATCCATCTCTGCCTCACAGCCACAGAGGGTTTCTCTCCCTGCCTCTGCCAAAGTCTACCTGGGATACAGTGTAGAGGGGGCTTTACTCTGTATCTAACCCTGTGCTGTCCCAGTTCTAGGTGTGTCTGACAGGGGTAACAGTGTAGGGGACATTTTATTCTGCATCTAATCCCGTGCCTTCCGATCCTGGGATACCTCACAGCTGCCTGGTGCCTTGGTTGCTATTCGGGCGATATTGGTCCCTTCAGCATGGCAGGGGGTGGATGCACAGCAGTTAGGAATGGGAGTCCCCATCACTCCCTTAATTTTGCCCTCACTGCAAACTCGGCTGGGTGACAGAGAGCCAACAGCGACCACCAGTTCATGCTGAAGCGCGGGATAGGTCCCGGCACGTCCTGGGCCAGGCTGAGCAGTGCACGCACATCCTGAGCCTCCAGCAAACTGGCAGAGAGAGAGAGAGAGAGAGAGGGGTGCCAGGATGACAGTTAAAAAAAAACACATCTGTCCACAGCGGGAGAGGGGGCGGCGCCGTTGAGTGAACTGCTTCAGTCTGTCGATCTTTCCAGTCCAATTCGGACAAACCAGCCTGTTAGATTTAAGTGGGGAGGCAACAGCAGCTTAAACGGGGATTGGGAACACTAACGATCTCCACACTGGCACTGGGCTCTCACGCAGCACGAGAGAGACTGGCTTCGGCAGCAGGTCGAGAAAGGCTGCTGGCGGTCCATCTCCCCAACGCGGTCTTGTGAAGCTACTTAGGGCAACGCTCAAGAAATCAGAGTGGGAGTGATTCTGTTCCTGCCTTTAGCTGCCAGGTGCCAATGTAAACAACTCCATGGTGCTGTATCAGTCCAAGGAGTAAGTCAAGGGGCTGACGCTGCAGGCAGCTGGCAGTCGATCTGTCGTGACCAGTCTGTTAACCAGGTTCCATAAGGTGGCATGCCACTTCTGTCTCAGACTGAGACTGCATGAGTAAGACTTGGGGCAGTGGGTGTGAAGGGGGAAGACGGACAGGCACTCAGATCCAAACCAGTTCATTTTGGGGGAGGGCTTGAAGGCCCGGTCAGTGATGGTGCCAAACAGACCGACTGGAATTTTTCGCAGCACAGTGCCCTCCTACTTCTCGCCACCTTACACCCGCATCCCCGGGATTTCCCCAAAAGCGCCAACTCCATCACCCACCCTCTCCATTCTCAGGTTGCGAACATGGAGTGAGGGGCTTAGGGGAAACTTTGGCTCCATTAGAATAAAAAACCTTTGAGACGAGGAAGAAAATTAATTTTAAAAGAAGTAAAAGACTGCGTTATCAAGACAGATTCAGTGCCCAGTGATCTGTCCTCCACTGTGACCACCCCCCCTACCAAATGCTTCACTTGGCAACGTGGGTGATCTTTGACACAGGGGTTAGAGACTGGGGAAAAGGGAAGATTAGGAGTGGGGTGGGGGCACAGGGTTGGTATTTGACATATAGGGCAATGGCAGGCACAGGGACGGGGAGTCAAGGCAAGCCAGGCGATGACCAAGCAAACAGCAATGCTTCATAAATGGTCGAGCTCCTGCAGAGTCTGGTCCAACATCCGGTGCATGTTGCTGTTCTCCTCTTTGGTCTGGCACAGTTTATCTGTGGGCACGGGAGGGTGAGAATTAGAAGTGGCACCACAAGACTTGAGGCCAGATGGCTAAATCAGCAACTGCCTCCCCTTCTCCCTGAGTCACAAAGGGCCTACAAAGCACCGACAAAGGCCATTTGGCCCACCGAGTCGAAAACGTTCGCCCCCATTAACTATCCCAATCCTATATACCAGCTCTTGACCCACAGCCTTGGCATCACAAGTGCATATCTACATACTAAGGGCACGGAAGCAGACCCTTCAGTCTAATGAAGTCGGGTGTTGAGGACAATTAACAAAATAGAAGTAGATCCCGCGGCTAAAACAACAGAACTGGAAGTGACAAGACCATCACACCAGAGGATCATATGAATCTAGGAGGGAACAGAACACCAACGCTTCGATTAGAGGTCGCACTGATGATG
The DNA here is from genome assembly GCF_030684315.1 of Stegostoma tigrinum. NCBI lineage: Eukaryota > Metazoa > Chordata > Chondrichthyes > Orectolobiformes > Stegostomatidae > Stegostoma > Stegostoma tigrinum. The sequence goes on from NC_081400.1 coordinate 4,381,722, forward strand.
TTGCCTAGAAGGGTAACAAAACGCCTGCAAGCTGCAGAGCAGTTGACTGGGCAAGCTAACAAACAATTGTAAACTAGCCTCACCTGCCTGCTCCTGGCCCATATCCCTCCAAACCTATTCATGTGCGTATGGCTTTCTGCCTCTATCGGCCTCACAAGCGCTGGATCCCAGATTCCAATCACCCTCTGGGTGAAAGTAAACTTCCTCACATCCCCCTTAAACCTACCTTAAATGCACGCCCCCAGGCCACAGATCCCTACACCAAGGGGAACGTTCCTTCTTGACTAGCCTATCTTTGCCCCTCATAGTTCTTGAAACACACAAGGTTCTTAGGGTGAAATTGACAGGAGAGATGGGGTGAGGTTGTTTCCCTTTGTGTGGGAGAGCCTAGGATCAGAGGGGCATCACGTCAGAGGGGTTGCAGATTTAAGGCAGATGTGAGGAATTTCTTCTCTCTGAAGGAAGTGAACCTGGAATTATTCACTGCAGAGCTCTTGTGGGAATACTGCATTTTTAAAATAAAGAACAGATGGGATCCGACGGGATCCTCATTTTTATTGGAGAGGGGGCGCAAGAGAGCAAATGTATCAAACTAAACCTTGCTAAATCCTTGGTCAGGTCTTGGGCTAGATTTTGTGTCCAGTTCTGGGCTTCACTCTTTGGGAAAAGTGTCTAGACCCACACAGAAGATGCGGAGGGGGATTTCCTGGAATGGGAGCTGGGATGAGGGTCTTCAGTTCATGCAGAGAGATGGGAGAACAAGAGTCATAGAGTTGTACAGCACTGAAACAGACCCTTCGGCCCGACTCATCCATACTGACCAGATATCCTAAATTCATCTAGTCCTATTTGCCAGCATTTGGCCTATGACCCTCTAAACCTTTCCTATTCATGTACCCATCCAGATGCCCTCACCACTTCCTCTGTCAGGTCATTCCATACACCCACCACCCTCTCGTGAAAAAGTTGCCCCTCAGCTCCCTTTTAATTCTTTCCCCTCTCACTGTAAACCTATATCCTTTAGTTCTGGACTCCCCCTACCCTGGGAGAAAAAAGATCTTGGCTGCTCACCCAATCCGTGCCCCTCATGATTGTATAAACATCGCTCCTCTGCTCCAAGGGAGATAAAATATCAAGGATTACAGGGAGAAGGTAGGAGAATGGGGTTGAGAGTCACATCAGCCATGATTGAATGGTAGAGCAGACTCAATGGGCTGAATGGCCCAATTCTGTTCCTAAATCTTATGGTCTGATTCCTGCTCAGTGATTTACATGTGAGGAGATGTGGGGAGGGAAGACAGAAAGAGAAAAAGGTGGCAGGCCGGAGGAGATAGAGTGAGAAAGAAAAGGGCAGCAAGAAAGAGAAAAATGGAGTGAAAGAAAGACAAAGTGGGGGCGGGGGTGGGAGAGAGATCGTGGCAAGTATGAACACAAGCACAGAGCGGAGGGGCTAAATGGCCTGTTCCTGTGTTACACATTTGTTGTGAGCTCCTTTCTCTCTACCTTCATGCTTGATTGAAGCCTGTATTAAGAGATATCTTGGACCAGTTCAGCCTCAATTTCTTCTCTATCTGTTGTGAACTGTCCTGTCTCTGCCTTCGGTGCAGGATGTTTCACTGAGATAATGTGTGCTGGGATGTTCCCCCTTACTGGCTAATGTATCTCCCAGGTCACAGGCCTTCTAAAGCTTACTTTTGATGTCATATCAGCTCTGCCTCAGTTGTGTAGCACACCCAGAAGGATAAAGTACCACTAGAAACCTAAGCACATGCTGCCACTTCCCCTGTCCATATTCAGGGCAATGGGGATCAAACTGGGGCAGTGGGATTAATTTGGGGATTGATACATGGCTACAGGGATTGAACAGGGGCAGTGGGATTAATCTGGGGATTGATGCAGGGATATGGGGTGACAGTGGGATTAGTTTGGGGATTGACGCAGGGATATGGGGTGGCGGTGGGATTAGTTTGGGGATTGATGTAGGCCTATAGGGTGACAGTGGGATTAGTTTGGGGATTCATGCAGGGATATGGGGTGACAGCGGGATTAGTTTGGGGATTGATGTAGGCCTATAGGGTGACAGTGGGATTAGTTGCGAATTGATAATGACTATGAGGTGACAGTGGGGCAGTGGAATTAGATTCAGGATTGACGCGGGGCTATGGAGATCGAACAGGGGCAGTGGGAATAATTTGGGGACTGATGCGGGGCTATGGGGTGACAGTGGGATTAGATTCGGGATTGATGCAGGGCTATAGGGACAGTGGGGTTAGAATGGATATTAATGTAGGTCTATGGGGATCGAACAGGGGCAGTGGGATTAATTTGGGGATTGATGCAGGGCTATGTGGAGAGAGAGAGTGGGAAAGTGAGATTAATTTGGGGACTGATGCAGGGCTATGGGGTGACAGTGGGATTAGATTTGGGATTGATGCAGGACTATAGGGACAGTGGGATTAAATTGCATATTAATGTAGGTCTATGGGGATCAAACAGGGCAGTGGGATTAATTTGGGGATTGCTGCAGGGCTATGGGGAGAGAGTAGGGCAGTGAGATAAATTTGGGGATTGTTTTCAGGGCAATGATGATTAATCCGCAATCTAATCCCACTGCCCCGCTCTCTCCCCATACCCTTTAATCATCCCATATTGCAAGTGAATACCGTATCCTCTTTAGTCACAGGACTGGAGAATGGCCAATGTTGTTCCTTTGTCTAAGAAGGAAATTACAGGCCAGTGAGCCTTACAGCAACGGAAGGGAAAGCAAGTCCTTGCATGGCCGGCTGATACAAAAGGTGATGCCGCACAGGATCCATGGCGAACTGATAAAAAGGAGACTGAGCTGGCTCAGTCACAGCAGACAGATTAGTGGTGGGAAGGTGCTTTTCTGACCGGAGATCTATGACTATTGATGTTCAGCAGACATCTGTGCTGGAAACCCCTGTTGTTTATAAAACACATCAATGATTTGCGGGATAACGCTCTAGTAAGTAGGTTTGCAGGCAACACAGAAAGTGAGGAAGCTGCAGATAATGAGGAGGATTGTCGGACGGTACTGCCGGCTATGGATAGGCTGAAGAAATGGCAGATAGAGTTTAATCCGGATAAACGTGATGTAGGTCTAATGCAAAGGGAACTAGACAGTAAATGGCAGAAATGTAGCTGGTTGAGGGGTGACCTTGTAGATGTTTATAAAACCATGAGGGATATAGGTAGGTTTAATGGTAGGTGTCTTTTTCTGTGTGATGGGGGATTTCAAGACCAGGAAGCCAGATTCCCAAAAGGATGTGGGTGCTTCGGAGAGGGTGCACAGGAGGTTCACCGGGATGTTGCCTGGTATGGAGGGCACTAGCTATGAAGCGAGGTTAAGTAGATTAGGAATTATTTACATTAGAAAGACAGATGTTGAAGGGGGGGGAACCTGATTGAGGTCTACAAAATTACAACATTTACAGACAGGGTGGATAGCAAGAAGCATTTTCACAGAGTGGGGACTCAATTACTAGGGGTCACGATTTCAAGGTGAGAGGAGGAAAGTTTAAGGGAGATATGCGTGGAAAGTTCTTTACACAGAGGGTGGTGGGTGCCTGGGACGCGAGGTGGTAGAGCTAGGCACAATAGCATCACTTAAGATGTATCTGGACAGATACATGAATGGGCAGGGAGCAGAGGGATACAGATCCTTGGAAAACAGGCGACAGGATTAAATAGAGACTCTAGATCGGCGTAGGCTTGGAGGGCTGAAGGGCCTGTTCCTGTGCTGTAATGTTCTTTGTCCTTAAAAATATGCTTAAGGTGAGGGGAAAAAGATTTAAAGACGACATGAGGGACAATTTTTATTCCCCCCCACAGAGTGGTTTGAGTGTGGAATGACGAAGTGGTGGATTACAGGTGCAGTTACTACATTTATTTGACATTTGGATAAGTAGTTGAACAGGAAAGATTTGGAGGGATACTGGCCTGGAGCAGGCAGGTGGGACTAGTTTAGTTTGGGATTAGGGTCAGCATGGACTGGTTGGACCGAAGGGCCTGTCTCCATGCTGTTATGACCTTATAAGAAACTTGGTTTGTTTTCACTTGAATGTTGGTGATTGAGGGGATGACCTGATAAGATTTTTACAAAATTACGAGAGAGGCAGAGATAGACTGGATAGTTGAAGTCTTTTTCTCAGGGTGGAAATGTCCATTACTACAGGGAAAGTTTAAAGGAGTTGAGAGGCAAGTTTTTTTCATAAGAAATAGACTAAGGGTGCTAAAGTGCCTGGAACATACCATCAGTGGTGAATAGAACCATTTACAACAGCAATGTTTAAGAGACATCTTCACAGGTACATAAACAAGCAGGGAAGACAGGGATGCAGACCACATGGAGGCAAAGTGTTTTAGTTCAGACAGGTGCCATGTGTTGGGACAGCCTTGGTGGGCCAAAGGGCCTGTTCCTGTGCTATACTGTTCTCTGAACCCTTCTCTTTCAAAAATGTCATAACTAAGCCATTCTCTCCAGCAAAGCTCCAACAGGTCTCTATTCATAATAACCCTGCTCTTATCCATTTCCAGCATGCTTCGAACTAGACACGAGGGGGGCCAGGGTGGGAGGTGGGGGACAGACATTGAGCAAGACGGTGACACAGAGAACAAGGGACAGAAAGATAGATGGGGATAGAGAATACAGTCGGGATGTGACGAGTCTGACAACGCCGTCAGCACTTAACCCGTAAAAGATTAAATCTCACAGATTTTCTGAACAGTGTTTCAAAGTGTAGAATGAGCAGTAAGTGAAAGCTGCCTCTAGGAAGGAGGACTGTGATGGAAACGCAGTATGGTTGACATGGCTGGATGGTTTACAAGGAGCTCACAGTTCTCTCACCCAGATACTTCTATGCATTTGCTCTCCCCACAGGCCTGAAGACCCCTCCTATAGAGGCATGTGACTGAGTGAGCAGAGATTACCACTTTTATAGGACAGGTGTTACACTCTCAGGCTAATAGTTACCACTAAAGATACCATCTCATTGCCGCTTGCAGGATCTTGCTATGCACATCTTGCCTGCTGCCTTTCCCACATTAGCAGCTACGCCCTACCCCTATCCTCCACCCCCCCCTGCCCCGCACCCACCCACCCACTGCACTGGCTTTAAATGGTTCTTGGGAACGGTGTAAAGTTGAGGAAGGCAGTACAGCAATGCTTCACTTTGCAGGACACCTCCAGTCCATGCTCAAGCACGACTCCCCACCCCTCCCGACCTACAGCCAGTCATTTTAACACAGCACCCTGCTCATATACCCCCTTGTCAGTCCCTGGCTTGCTACAGTACTCCACAGAATCACAGCAAAACCTGGAGGAACAACAGCTCATCTGCGGCCTAGGTACTTCACTACATTCTAGACTCAGAATTGAGTTCAACAGCTTCAAATTGCGAACCAATTCCTAATTCCTTCCCCTTCTTTTAGCTTTACTTGTTATATTGTCTATCACCATCCTCTCCTCCTCCCTCTCTCCCCCACCCTCGTCCCCTGAATAGGGACTGTCTGTACTTTCCAGTCTGGCAGGTAGACACACCAGTGTTCGGCCATTCTCACTCCGCAGGCACTTAAGCTGAACTATTAACAGTTTTTCCTCCCCCAGAACTCCAACTCCCCCTCCCACTAGTGCATAAATAGTGAGCCCTCTAAACTTCACATCAGTTCCGGTAAGGGTCATCTGGACTCGCTCTTCAGGGTTCGAGTGAAGACACGGAGTCAGGTGCTGGTTGTAGATGGTGGTATGTTTGCCCCTTAGGAGGTGACATCGTCAGTGCTATTGGAGCCTCCTGTGAAGTGCTGTTGTCCTGCCCCAGTTCAGATTTATACGGCCTGGTTTTTGCTGGGTGTCGGTTCCAGCTGTGCGTTGTAATGGTTAGTATATCAGAGGTCAGCCAGGGCATTCTTGGAGGCTTGGCGCTCATCCGCAGACTCCATCAACAAACACAATGAATTAGACCCCACATACCCACCATTACAATGTGTTTGTTGATCGAGTCTGCAGATGAACGCCAAGCCTCCAAGAATGCCCTGGCTATCCTCTGATAGACCAACCATTACAATGCACAGCCAGAACAGGCACCCGCCGGAAGCAGCAAAAACCAGGCCATATAAATCCGAACCAGGGCAGGACAACAGCGCTTCACAGGAGGCTCCGCAGCACTTAGCATGTCAGCTCAGAAGGAGACGAAATGTCTGCTATCAAACGCCCCAGCTCAGCGAGCCCACCAACATCTACAATCAGCTTCAGAGATAGTAGGAAATGCCGATGCTGGAGAATCCGAGATAACACGGTGTAGAGCTGGATGAACACAGCAGGCCAAGCAGCAGAGGAGCAGGAAAGCTGACGTTTCGGGCCTAGACCCTTCTTCAGAAGGGGTGGAGGGGGGGTCTGGCCCGAAACATCGACTTTCCTGCTCCTCTGATGCTACTTGGCCTGCTGTGTGCATCCAGCTCTACACGGTGTTATCTACAAATTACCTTGCTCTCTCACCACAGATGCTGCGTGACCCACTCCGAATGCCAGCATTTGTTATGTTCAGCACAGATTCCAGCTTCTGCAGTAACGCAATTTGTCTCCCTCTCATACCCATACCCGCCCACCTTTGTACAGTCTTGCACCGATGAGGATAGAACAAAGACTCGAGACAGGCTGAAATGTTTTATTCCGGTACTGAAAGGAAGATGAGGTGCATTAAGTGTCAGAGTGGGGACAAGGTAACAAGTTGGTTGTGCTAGTGGTGGGGGTGGTGAGGATAGACTCTGGAAGAGCAATTTCAATTACAACAGGCCAGCGAACTGGTGAAAAAGAAGACAAACAATCGCAGAACAGTAAATGAGAGGCAAAACCAGAGAAATGCGAAGTGGAAAGGCACATCCAGCAGCAGGCAAGCGAAGGGCCGAAGATGGCAGAGAGAAAGAGAAGGGAGGAGACAGAGAGAGAAAAAAAACACAAGAGCGTGTCCACGTGCGAGTACCACAGATGCAAAGCAACGTCCTGCTTGGCAACAGCTGCCAAGAAAGCAGAGTGAGCAAAAGACTCTCGCTGTTTCGGAATCATCTGTTCAAAAGGAAACAGGAATGGGTGAGGGTGGGGGTAAAGAGAGAGAGACATGATATGAGCTTCTGACCAATAATTAACACTGACAGCCAGAGACCCTTCCCTTCTCCCCAGCACAAAACACGGCTCCCACACACCTTCGCTCTCGATATGTCTCAACCTGGGGAAAGCAGTCACCAGTTGCTCCAGCCTTGCGCTACTGCAGAGAGTCTGCCTCTGCTTCAAAAAAGGACCTTTGGGTTCCACGGCCCATTGCAAGTTCGGGTTCCTTACTAAAAACAATTTATAAAGCCTTCGGATCACGGAGGCTGGGATGATGGGATCAGTGCCGGAGTCTCTGCACCATCAGGGTGGAGGGGGAAATGTGGCGACAGACCCAGGCTGGATATCAGAGGCCCAGGCTAATAACTGAGGAACAGAGTTCAAATGACGATATGGCACCTGGTGGAAATTGATGAATATGAACACCCAGACTCAAAAGCCAGTCTTGGTGATGGTATTTAAAAACCCCAGCCGGTTCCATGAAGGGGAAGGAAATCTGCCATCCTCACCCAGACAGGGTCCACATGTGGCTCCAGACCTGCCCCTGGGTGAGACGGAGGGGCAACTAGGGGCAGCAGACAAACACTGGTCTTGCCAGGGATGCCCACATCCCATGAACGAGAGAGAAAATAAAGCTAGCACAGGCCAAAGGGGCCAAGTGGCCACCTGGATGTCATACTAAGGTAGAGATGATGATATTTATAAAACAGGTATAAACCCAGCACTTGAAAACAGGCTAATCTCGATTTCTGGAAAGTCATGCTGTAACACATAACACTGCAGTCCTCCAAGCACAAAGCTGTTTTACAGGCAAACACTCCAAGCCACTCAAACAAAAAAACAGCTGCCACTTTGAGGGAAGACAAATTAATGCAATTTTAAGCCAAAAAAAAGCATTTGTGTCTCCTTTAACAATTATACACAGTCCTCTGCAGTCAGAGCAGGGCACGTTTCCTCCTTGTGTGCACTGTCATTGTCCTGCTCCATAGCAGCAGGCCATTCAACCCAATGAATGAGTCCACACTGAACCTGCAAACGTATCACTCAGACCCATCCCCTCTAGCCCTGCATTTCTCATGGCCAATCCACCCTAACACGCACACCCCAGGACATGACAACAATTTAGCACGGCCAATTCATTGTAACCTGCACACCTTTGGACTGCGGGAGGAAACCAGAGCACCCAGGTCAAAAAGGTCTCTGCTATCAAACCTTATGAAGAGGCCAAACAGACTGTCTGTCGGTGGGTGGGTGGGGGGTGCTGTCTGGGCGTGAACCGGGCACACAACATGGCATCACACCGTTGGTGGGAGCTTGCTGTGTAAGCCAGCTTGCTGCGCTCCCCGCACCGCAACAGTGGTGGAAAAGATTAAACGTCCTCCAGAGCTGCGACGCTGCGTGCGAGGGGTGCGGGAAATGCAAACCCTTGCACAGCCAAGAGCAACGATCAAGTGGGAACTCCCCACAATTTTAGGGCAGGGTGGCGAGGATGAGACGAAACAATTTAAGGCAGAATGCTGGACTCCCCCACCCCAGATGTGACCGATAAAGGAGACGGTCTTAGATTCTACCCCTCACGACATCCTAAAAATCTTCCTCAGCAGACCGTCAAAACCAATTTGCGTTTATTAGTCTTTTCAGCTTGGAGCCAGACAGCGGTGGATGAAGTTAGATCAGCAGCACACTCCACGTCAAACTGGTCACACATCAGTAGCCCCACACCAGTTTAGAGGGCAACACAGACACTGGTTACATGAATGGTAGACTGAAGGTAGGAGGGGGGAGATTTTTCACACCAGAAGCGCAGGCCAAAAGAGACAGACTGAGAAGAGGTGGTGAGATTTTTCTGTGGCAGACAGACACTGTCCTGTGGCATGCTGCCTCAAAGGGGCAGGGGAAGCAGCTTCCCCAGGAAATCAGAGAAACAATTGAGGGGGAAAGAGGTTGCCTGGATTGGAGCGCATTAGCTGCGAAGAGAGAGGTTGGACAAATTCTGACTGTTTCCGCGAGAGTATCAGAGGCCACTTGATAGAAATATATAAAATTATGAGAGGCATGGATAAAGGGGGTGGGGAAGATGGTCACAGAGGGTGGAAATATCAAGCCCTTAGAGGGCATAGTTTTAAGGAAAGAGGGGGATAAAGTTTAAACAAAATGTGAGTGGCAAGGTTTTTTAAAAAAATAAGCAGAGGGGTAGCGCAAGGAGATGGGAGAAGCAGATACACTTGCAATGTTTAAGAGGCATTTACACAAATAGAGAGAGGCAGATGGGGTTGGTTTAGAATGGTTGGCAGACATACGATGGGCCGAAGGGTGTGTTTCTTCACTGAGGTAGGTTCTACGTGCACGGTTACATGTCAAGGGAGTGGCTTTCTGTTGCGTAGCATTGTTCCATAATATCTACACAGTCTTAGGAAGGGAGCCTAAGCCTGGCACTATTGCTGGGGAGACTGGAGAATAGAGTGTGTCCCTGTGTGCAGGAAGGGACAAATTGTTCAAACACCCCATCCTGACTGAAGGCCCAGAAATCCCACATCGGGGACTGTCTGGAGGTTCGAGGTGGTTTGGAAATACAGGGGCCGGAAGCGACGGCTCACCACAGATCAGCCGAGGCTGGTCGCTGGGTGAAAACCATAGATTTCAGTGCGAAAGAAGTCAAAGACCCGGTTAGCTTGAGGGTTTCGAGGAAGGGATGTGGGTACGTGCGCCTGACAGGTAGACAGTGAGAAATAGCATTCAGCACACCGCAGCCTGTGAGTGCAGGCACGATGTGATGCTTTTCTCCACAGTGGGCCCTCGCAGATGCTGCAGACATTCCCTGCAGTTGGGTTAGGAGGAAGCACACAGCAAACTCACACGAAGCGGTTACAGGTTTTGCAAGGCACTGCTGATTGGTGGGTGAGAATGCGAGCGCCGTGGTTAGATACACATGCGGGGGGGGGGGGGGGGGGGGGGGGAGCGGTGAGCAAGGAAAAGAACAGGTATTTACATGGTGGTCATGTCATTCAGAGCGTGGTCCAGTTCCTCGCTGATGGCTTTGTACTTGAGTTTCTGAGCGTACAGTTCGTCTGCACGGAGAGACAGCAGGAGGAGGAGGGCGACGAACACAGTTCAGAGGAGAACAAGGTGATGATCCAGTTCGTTTGGGGAGGGGGGGGGTGCAGAGAGATGAAGGTGGGAAATGAGAGAAATGGATAAGAAAGCACAGGTGAAATGACAGAGCAGTAAAGTGAGATTGGAATACATAGAGGGCGCAGAACAGCTCAGCTTCTAACAGTGTGTGACGTGTGAGCGTGTGTAGTGTCAAACATTGTGCAGACCAGATGTGTACACACACTTTCCACATTGTCGTTTGAGCGAGTGCGGATCACTGCACTAAAATGGCTTTTAAACATGTGGAAAGTCACCCAGGTGGTCAGTCTGCTCCCGGGAAAAAAAACAGCACCGACTAAAGTTCAGACCTGCAGGTATGTTCCTCATGCCCCAGCAGGTTAGTACGGTTTCAGCTGCATGGCACCCTCGCTTGGTGCATTCTGACCAAGGCACAACCATACCCCAACTCTTACCAACCGAGCCCTCAGGCACAGAGATAGAGTTGGGCAGGCAACTGCACAGCATCTGAGGGATCCCTTAGCTCTCGCAGGAAGGCAGCTCGGTTAAAGTCCCAATGTGGTTTCTTCCACCCTCCCAACCCTGGGGCACAGGAAACCTTCCAGGATGACAGGCGCTCCTGGGGATAGCTGCCTCAACCATATATTATGGTACACAAGGGGGAGCAAGAGCACAAAAACTTGCCCCACTAACACAAAAAGCAAAGCCATTCGGACTTGTATCCAAGCACAAGAGATGGTCAAACTGACAAGAGATTCCAAGATGTAGGAACTACAGATGCTGGAGAATCCGAGTCTACACCTTGTTATCTCAGACTGACCAGACATTCCATTTGCTAGCACTTTCGCAAGGCGCAATTAGGGACTGGCAATAATCATTCGGTTAGCCAGAGATGCTCACACTATACAGAATAAAAGGACAATGCAGATACAACCATTCAAGAGCTCTGTGCTGCTGTTTCTGCTCTACACTCGCCTCTTTCCACACCACTTTTCATTTCACTGACACACCTCCACTCACCATCACTGTCTCCCTCGTGTGCTTCCCCCTTCAATGCATCTGTGCTTTTCTGCCCCCCCCGGCCCCTCCATGGGAACAAGTCCCCCATGCTGCCCCCCCACCCCCCCCCCCACCCCCGCCCAGCTCCTCTGCAGGAGCAAGATCCCCCCATTCTCCCCTAATGCTCCTCCTTGGGAGCGAGTCCCCCTATTCTCACCCTGTCTCCTAATGGAATAGTGTAGGTTAGATGGGCTTCAGATTGGTTTCACAGGTCGGCGCAACATCGAGGGCTGAAGGGCCCGTACTACGCTGTAATGTTCTATGTCTGGGAGAAGTTTGCTCTCTTGAATTTGCCAACATATGACACGGGAGCTGAAGTAGGCCATTCAGCTACATTGTGTCATTCAACGGGATGACACGTTTCATCTGTTGTTGAACAATGCATTAAAATTACTGTGTAACCGAGGGACAACAGTGCAGCTCAGCTACAGGGTCACTGGTCTGCAGCTGTCAAGTCAAATTCCTTTTGTTTTTTAATTATTTGAGGGGATTTTCCAGCAGATAGCTTGACAATAACAGCCCGAAATCTAGGCTTGAGTTTGGCAAACAGGGAGTGATCAAAAGGGGCAGTCTGCACCACCTGGATGGAAGGCAACTTTCCAGGGAAGAGCCAGGCACTGCATCAACTCAGAAGCAGGACCGGGCACTCAGTGTGACACAGGAAAAGGAGAAGGGTGGCGAGCGAGGGAAAGGAAGAGCAGACAGCACCCACTGCTGCAGCAAAACTGACCCCACGACTAGGAACCACCCTAACCCTGCAATGGGGCTGTCTGCTGCAACTCAGGAGGGTTTGGGGTGTGAGCTTACTCAACCTGCAAAAGACTACGCAGCAGCGGGAGGGGGCAGCACGGTCAGAGGTACTGCTGATGTCTGACGGCCCATTCAAGTGCAGGTCAAGAACAGGAGACTGCTGCCTGTGGGATATTGTTTTTCCACGACAAATTCTGAAGGAACAGGCGGGCTGAAAGGCCGAGGAACCTGACAGACACTAGGCGGGTTCTCTTTCCTGTTATGATTTCAAACATACACTGCTGCCGTTTCCTTGTACGATTCCCACCGCGTACAGCATTCAGGGAAGCTGCTGCTTGAATCCCCAGAAGTTCCACTCACGTACCTTCTAAATCGTCAATGGTCTTCTCCAGCTTTGCTACGGTGCGTTCTGCAAACTCGGCACGGGTCTCAGCCTAAAGGCAACAAGAACGTGTCAATCCAGGGGACAGACAAGGTGCATTTGCCTTGCATCTTCGATGCAGTAAAAACGTGCTGCAGTGCTTCACTAATACAGTAAAATTCGACCCCAAACTAACCACTCTCCACCTGACTCTGGTCAGGAAAGAGATATTAGGGGCGGGTGACTGCAAGCCCGGCCAAAGACGTCAGTTTTAAGGAGTGTCTTGAAGAACAGCGTGTGCAAGTGAAAAAGGGAGGAAATTCTAGAACACAGTCTACAATGGTGCAGAGACCATAGGAACTGCCGATGCTGGAGAATCTGAGATAACAAGGTGTACAGCTGGATGAACACAGCAGACCAAGCAGCATCAGGGGAGCAGGAAAGCTGATGTTGTGTGTCTGGACCCTTCTTCCTGCTCGGCTTGCTGTGTTCATCCAGCTCTACACGTTGTTATCTGCAATGGTGCAACAGTGGACACTGGGAAGCCAGTAAGAACACACAGCATTTACACACGAGAGCAATTAGGTTACAATAGTGAGGAGCTGTTGTGCTGGGAACACAGGGGAGGAATAGATGACCCACACAGTCGTGAAAAGATCTGCAGGTCACAGACATCCGGAAGATCCTGGCACAAAAGGTCAGTCAGGGTCACGGGTCCCAGTTCCCAAGCAATAGGCAGCAGCTTCAGGTGAGTGGGTAGCTGGCTCACCAGTCATGCTCAGCCCAGAAAGCTGCCCGAGTTTTGACTTTTGCATTAGGGTGACTGTGTCTAAAGAGATACTTCCATTAGTGCTTCAAGCCCGAGCAAACTCCAAACCAGACAGTCTTCCTTGCCTGAAGTCTCACCAGTTTCCTTTTTTTTTAATATAAGGATTCATTCACAGCATGACGGCGCTGCTGGACAGGCCGGCATTTATTGCCCATCTCTATTTGGGGCAGTTAGGTGTCAACCACATCAGTGTCGGTCTGGAGGCACATTTAGACCAGACCAAGTAAGGATGGCAGTTTCCATCCTTAAAGGATGAACCAGATGGGTTTTTCCGACAATTGACTCATGGTCATTATTAGACTCCGCTACAGATTCTCCCCCCCGCCCCCCACCACCATTTAAACTGAATTCAAATTCAGGTGTGGTGGGTTTCCAAGCCAGGTCCCCAGAATGCTACCTCAGTCACTGGATTAAAAGCCCAACAATAATAACCACAAGGCCATCGCCTCCCCTTAGCCACTGTCCCTTTCCTGCACCAGGATTACTCAGGGCTCAAATGTGTCTTGGCAAGGGGAGCTAACTGGAAGCAGAGCTCAGACCAGCACCTCCTTCCCCAGGATCTATAGGATCTGGGTGTGGGGCCTCAAGGAGATCAGGCAGCACAGGCTGTGATTTGCTGAGCTGGGCAGCGAAGGGGATTCCCGATCAGTACGTGACAGGCACAGACAGGGTAAAGAAAACGCAGTGGGGGCGAGCCAAAATAAGACCAGAGATAGGTCGGTAGCGGTGAACAATACTTGCGCCTTGAAGTGTGGAAAAAAGCATGCTCACCTCCTTTAGTTTGTCAGTCAGCAGTTTGATCTCCTCTTCGTATTTGTCTTCCTTTTGGGAGTACTACAAGTGAGGGAACAGAAAGGGGAGAGAGAGACTGGGTCAAATAACTGGAGAGACTGCACACAAACCAGAGTGATCGTTTGATACAACGTCAAGACAGAAAGAGCTGAGAGAAATGAATCTGTCAAACATTTATATTGTCAGAAGAGAACTGTTTAATTTACACAACATGGGAGGATAACACTGCAGATGCTGGAATCTGTACTGAAAACAATTTTAAAAATGCTGGAAATCACAGCTTTGATGAAGGGTCACAGATTCAGGATGCTGCCTGACCTGCTGCGATTTCCAACATTTCTTGTTTAAATTTAAAACACAGACTGACCCAACCAGTAGTTTACAGCAGGAGGCAGAAATGCAGGGGAAGGACTGCTTAATGACGTGTACACGACACTATCAGCCCTCATGCTGCCTTCAGCAGGACCCCATACCTCCCACTATCCCTCTCCTGGGGTCTGCACAAGGTAGCGGCAGCACAGGGACCCCCGACTGTAACCTTGAGCGAGGCTCCCCACAGCTGGCGTGAAGTCTCCTGTGTGGGCTGGGTGTTCTGTGAAACTGCAACAGCTGGCAGAGTGCTTTCTGTTCACCAGGAAACAGAAAATCCAGCCCGCAGCCCAAATCGGGCACCGATTTCTGCAGCAAGGATTGCTTTAGCAGGTGGAAGGCATGTCTGCCATGGAAGAGGGGAAGGGTGTGGTGGTGATGGTAATGGTAATGAAGGAGACCCTTGCCCCAGAGAGTCAGGAGATCTCTACAAGGTTCACTTCCTCCTCTGGACTGCGTGCGCTCCCCGATTTGTATTCAAACCCACTGCTTCGACAGAGACTCACCACCGGCTTCAGCCACTTGCGCCTCCAAAAAGGGATTTAGTGCCACTTAATAACTTGCCTTTACACATGCGCTCTGAAAGAGCCTTCGCAATTCACTTCTGAAGAGCAGCCACCAAATGGTCAGGCCCTAATTCTCAGACTATGCCCCCTGGTTCTGGAATCCCCAGCCAGTGGGAATAGTTTATTTTTATCAACCTTGTCTTTTCCTCATTAAGACTTCGCTCAGCTCACCCCTTAAACTTTCAATTCTGAGAAACAGCAGGCAGGTGGGACTAGTTAAGCTTGAGATGATGTTGGGTGTGGGCTGGTTGAGTTTAGGGTCTGTTTCCATGCTGAGAGACAGGCCTGATTTGTACAGTACAAATGTATAATGACTCTTGAGCACACCATGCAGAGTTGACGTGTGACACTACCATGGCAACATTCCCTTGATGAAGGTGGAGATAGTTTAAGTGATGGCTCCATTAAGAAACATTCGAGAGATTAGCAGATAGCAGCAAGTGCTCACTGCAGCGCAGATTTAAGGGCCGGTTTCTGCATTGAGTGCCAGATGGGCACCATAGCAGCTAGCGCGTATGGTTTCCCCTTTCAATACCTTTGATTTAGCCCCTCCTCCCTTCCCTACCCCAGCCATTGCTTGTGACATGTTATTTGAATTGGTATAACGGGAGAAGTGGTGTCTTCAGGGGAAAAAAAAAAGGGTTGAGAGCGCACGAGACAGTGAGCGATAGACTGGAAGGTGTTCGGCATGGCGGTTCAGTGGTTAGTATTGCTGCCCCATAGTGCCAGGGACCCATGTTCAATTGCACCCTGAGGCAACTGTGTGGGGAGATCGCAGATTCTCCCTCCAGTGTCTGTGTGGGCTCCCTCCGGGTGCTCTGGTTTCCTCTTACAGTCCAAATTGCACAGGTTGGGGTGGATTGGCAGTGGTAAATGGTCCATAGTGTTCAGGGATGCATAGGCTAGGTGGGTTAGCCATGGAAAACGCAGAGCTATGGGGACAGGGTTGGAGGGTCTGGGCAGGATGCTCTTCAGAGGGCCAATGTGGACTCAGTGTGCCGAATGACCTGCTTCCACACTGCAGGGATTCTGTGTATCAAACTACATAGTGCAAACGAACAGCTATGGGAGACAGACTGACCACCCCACTTCGGTAAATGGGTGTGCAGCAGTTTGAGAAGAGACAAGGTCTTCCAGAAGGAACATCCAATCAAGGCCTAACGCCTAAACGTTAAACTCCCCACGCTCTTCAAAAGAGAGGCGGGCAGATTCTCGCTGTGGTGTCCAGGCTAACACTTATCCCTCAAACAATATCACTGACAACAGTTGAGTCAGCCCCAGTGGTCATGGAAGCTTGCTGTGTGTAATTTGGCTCTCGTGATGACAGAGGCTGTGCAGTTACAAGTGCTTCACTGACTTCTGGGCCGTATGCCAAAAGTGTTGAGACAGAAGTCCTTAGGCTAGTACCTTGCCTGCCTGCGAACGACCCTAGATGCAAAGAGGAGCCACCAGGAACCAGGATATATTCACACCCGCTCCCAGCCAGTCCCATTGAGGAAAATAATACAACATCTGGTAACTGGGCATTGTGGTGGGCGATGGACCAGAATCACAGCTGACACATCAGTTGTAAAAAAATGCTAACATTTTTCATCACTTCATTCAGACCCAGCATGACTTGGAGATGGCGGGACTTGGACTTAGGGCCTTCTGAGCCGGAGGTATAGACACTACTCGTGTGGCAGAGGAGCCCAACAACACTGTGGGTAAGGTCGATGCAGCTCGGGGGTGTGTCTTGTGATTCAAACTGTTGACCAGTGACCACAACCGATTTCTCTCCTGAAATATGATGGTCTGAGGAACAGGGC
Organism: Stegostoma tigrinum; assembly: GCF_030684315.1. NCBI lineage: Eukaryota > Metazoa > Chordata > Chondrichthyes > Orectolobiformes > Stegostomatidae > Stegostoma > Stegostoma tigrinum. Next base: position 4,398,490 of record NC_081400.1, read on the forward strand.
GAGGGAGGTGCTGAGCTCTGGCAGCAATGAGCTGTACCAGGGCTCAGCGGGGGTCGGTCAGTACTGGGAGCGGGTTCTGGAATGGAGCTGACCTTATTGGTCTCGCTCATACCAGGCATTGCCCCAACTACTTCCACCGCTTGCCTCCAACCACACATTCCCACAATGCTGGATTGTGACTGCAGCCAGTGATCCTCTCTCCCACACGCATACATTCATAGCTGCTGGCTGTGCATCTGTGTACACACACAAAACAGCAAACAAACAAACAAACAAAAAAGGAAAGAGAAAACTGAGGGGGTTGGGGTGGAGGTCAGAGGGATTGGAAGCCACGGAAGGGGAGGTACGTGGGTGGCAACCCTACCTTCTCAGCCTGGGCTTCCAGTGACTTGAGATTGTTTGTCACATTTTTAAGTTCCTCTTCCAGCTCTGCGCACTTGCTGTTAGCACAGGGGCAGTGAGAAGGTGGGGGGGTGGGGGAAAGAGGGAATGAGGGACACAGACGACAGAAAGATAAAGCCAGTCGGCGTGGAGAAATTGCGAGTGGTGCAGGGATGGGGCGAGGGGCGGGGGGGGGAGAAAAGAGGTGGAGAAGAGAAAGAGAGAAGCGATGATGAATAAAGAACGAACAGGTCGCACCCACAAACACAAAAAAAAACTTAAAAAAGGGAAAAGACGGAGCAGAAAGAGAACCAACAGCAGTGTGTACCTGCCGAGGGAAACTTGATCAATCCAACCTGGCAACTGATGCTTAGACTCTTGAGCTCTGGGTTCAAATGTTACAAGAATGGGATCATTAGGCACACTGTTATTGACAGTCACTGATATGACAAAGATTAATTATGATTAATGCAGGGTAGAACAAAAGTCCAGCAAATTTCCCCACTGCATGCCAGGCAGTTAGTAGAGCCTCCACTGAACATATCTGCAAGGGTGATAGAGCAGGGCACTTTTCTGCACTCAGCCAGCTGTCAGTTAAAGCCCAGGACCACCCTGCAAGGCCTGGCGTAGCCAAATCATGTGCAATGCTGAAATTAGGAACTGGTAAACATCGACGAAAGCATAACCAAGAAAATAAAAAGTGGTAATTTTTATGAAATGCAGGTCTTGGGTGTGACACACACACTAAATAACTGCCAGCTGCAAAGGCAACTCATACAGAGAGTGTCAACTCAGTGACACTCAGATGTAGTGGGGTTAAAGCATTCTGTATAAATAACACACAGACCTACTTTAACCACTAGGAATTATTCATTGGTTCCCCACCAAGATAGGAACCAGAGGTAGATTTCCATATTGGTGTAAATGAAGGTGGTGTGCATTGTCCTGAGGCAGTCCAAGCAACGGGGGAGTAGGTACAGTAACCCTAGTGACCACCGGCAGACATGGAAAGGATAGAAAAAAAAAGGCGTGTGCTGCCCAGATGTTGTTTGCATCCTCGGCCAATGTTCTGTGCCGAGGGACGGCTCTTAGCAAGAGAATGTGCAGTTAAAACCAGCTGCGCCAAAAAAATGGCCACAACAGTGCGATTGCTCGAGTCATGAGACATGGCAACGTTTGCAGCCATGAAGATGCCAGCTACAGGCCAACTGCGGGGCCGCGCACAGCAGCATGGCGTGATCGAGGGATTAGCCACGTCGGCCTGACCAATTCCCGGGACGGAGGGTCTACTCTTGGGAGGGAGGGTTGGACGGGCTGGGTCTTTGGATGATCGAACAAACAAAGGCGAAGGTCGGGCCCGTGCTCAGTTTGTTTTCATTTGTGATCACAGTCATCTGCACTGCGATGCATGGTTTCATTTGGTTGGATGGGCAGTGATCACTCAGTGCTGCCTGCCATACTGGCAGAGACTGAAAGCAGGCTCGTTGGCTATTCATGCCCACTCACTACCAAGTCATATCGTTTGCTATTTCATATTTCAGAAATTCATCTCAGTGCACAGTTTCTCTCGATACCTAACCGTGAGCCAGAGTGCTGTGGGCAACAATGAGCTTCACACCACAGGACAAAGCTGCATTACGGCAGGCTGCCTGTGTACCAGGATTTTACTGCAACTAGATATTTGGTTAGGGAGAAAAAGGTCTCTTTCATATTGGCCGAGATGACAGGGCTTGTCAAAGGAGGGACAGGCTGGACAGAAGCAGATTCTTCAGAATAGGTTATGTATCAAAAAAAAAAATCAGTGGACACAGACATAATACCAAACAGAAAAAGCACAAGAGAAATGTCTCCAAAAACAGTGAGACAGAGAGAAATGGATTGGCAGAAGTTTGGGAGCAGTCCACGAGGGAGAGGAACAAGAAAGCAAGAGCGAAAGAAAGCAGACAGAGGTATAACAGCACAGGAGGCTGCTCGGTCATTCTAGTTCACGCAAGTTCTCTGGTCAGTCTTATTGCCTCACTTCAACCCCCCACAACCACCATGGCTCCAGCAAGTTCATTTCACTTGAGCAAATGTGTTTTGAGAAGTCTCGTTGTCTCTGCTTGCAACCTGCTCAAAGGCAGCAAGCCTCAGGTCGTCGCCACTCAGCACATTTACTGCAAAAGGTTCTCCTTCACAAAACCTCAAATCGGTGTTCACTTGACCATGGGCCATCGGTGGCCCTTTAGCTACTTAATGGTCACCGTGCCCACCTCTATGCAATCCCTCTACTCCCTAAGTACAAGGAGAGCATCCCAAGGTCTTCACCAATCTAAAATCCCTCAACCATAAAACCATTTTGGCAAAATACCCTCAAACAAAAAAAAACCTCCCAAGAACCCTCACGTCCCACCTCAAGCATAGGGATCAGATCGGGGAGAAACAGATACAGAGAAGGGAGTGGGACAGGGAATGAGAACAAAGCTGTGACCAGGACTGATCCTCAGGCAGGAACCATGTCAACATACAGACACACGGATGGACCGACGGCAGTTCTATAAGGTGAGCAGTTACATGTGGCATCAGTGACATCAGGCATGGGCTGTAAACGTCAACACGACTGGGTAGCCCACTTCCACACTCAACATCCAAGAAATGACACATACCACTGGGATTTTGAGTGGATGAAAATGCATTAAATGGCCTATCAAACCAACATGCTGGTAAAATTAAGAGTTAGTAAACCATGACAGAGTTAAGCCTAACCAGAAGTGTTTAAGCATTCAAGACGGTTACAATGTAAAATTGACATTTCTTGCTATTTGATAATAATTTCTTCCATCTCACCTCTACAAGGTTGAGAGCAAGTGAAGGAAACAACTCATTTCAAACAATACGTGAATGAAGATAAAAGCCAACGAGTTCAGTACCTTTTCCTGTAATGCAGTTAAGGCTTTTAAGTTCTGATCTCTGGTTCTAAGCTCCTCCTCCAGTTTCCGCACAGTACTGTTAGTGTTCCACAAGGTACATGCAAGAGGGGTGAAGGGTTAAATGGGATGATTCGATCACGTACAGCATGCAAAAGAAACAGAGGATACAACAAAAGGAAGGGGGAGGGGGGGAAAACAAACGTGACAAAATCGGTGTGATGGTCTGGAGCCCCTGAGAATTTATACATCAAATACACAATAGAACGGTCAATAGCAGGATGTCACTTTCTGCCAATTCCTCTCCACCCTTCTCCTCCCCATTATGGAAGGAGTACTGTGAAAGCTCGCAAACGGTGGGCAAAGGGCAAGTTCAGCTGTGATGCCCTCCAAGGTCGAGAAGCCCCATTAAATTCAGCTGTCCAGGCCCACCACTCTGAAGGGTGGCCGGTTGGATGGCTAACCAGCAACAACTGCATGCAACCTGGGGTACATTCTGGAAACCCATGATTCCCCCACCCACTGAACCTCTTACAGTCCACATCGCCTTTCTGAGGGAGGTCCAAACACTGGACCCAATATTTCAAGAAACCTTGTGGGCTATGCAGATTAATTTGTGGATCATATCTGGCTCTACAAACGTGCAGCCGACCTCTTTTACACATTCCAGTCTAGCTTACATGCAGGCTAATGGTGCTCTATTTTTGACCTCAATAAAACAAAAATCTTTTCAGCTCCCTGCACAGATCAAAGCCCAGTCTGTGAAAGTTTAGGTGAAAGATGAAGGAGAGGGTGAGGGAGGGAAGTAACAGATCATCAAGGGAACTCAGGGTTAGTGAACAACAGAAGGGAGAAGCGGGGATCGGGGGTGTGGGGCAGGGGCGAGAGAGCGGACTAAGCAGCTAAAATTGTTGCTGCTGAGACCCAGTGTTAGCTGGAAGCTAGTGGGTAATAATTCCAGTGGAGTGGCGGGATAAACACAGATAGACGGGAGGAAGAATACTGGGACTGGACATGGAAAAAGAACTTTGATATTGATTCGTCATTGCAAATATTCATCTGGAATCTAGTAAAAAAGGTGAAACCTTTACTGCATCGGCTGCAAAAGTGCAGTTGGTTTCTGAATGTGTATGTGAAATGTAATTAACGTCCAGGAGCTGGGAACTTTCCTTCTCCCCCTTCCACAACAGTAACCGCACATTATCAAGGGGAATCTGCTGGAAATAAATCAGGCGAACAGGAACCCAGGTCTCCTTTTGCTTATTTCACTCCAGGGATTATGGCCATCAGCGTGATCTATTGCCCATCCTAAAGTGCCTTCGAGAAGGTGGTGGTGAGATACCTTCTAGAATCAGTGCAGTCTGCCCAACTGCAGTGACACCCACAGTGCTACGGGCGAAGGGGTTCCCAAATTCGGACCCAGTGACAGCAAAAGGATTCCAAGTCAGAAGGAGATGCGCCTTGGGGGGTTAGGAGAACATGTGCAATATTTTCTGGTCTGTCCACGGTGAACTCCATCAGAAAGGGAGGTGGATGGGGAGACAGAAGTTACAGGAAGAGGAGTTTCTCATGGTGTGGCCATTCCCCCTTGTTTTGGCTCCAGATTACTTCAGTCAAGCAACCTGCTAGTGAGAAGCCATTGCTGACAGCTAGGACTGTGATTATGGTGAGAGTTCAGACGATTGAGAGGAGATCAGAGTGAAACATGTAATATTCTAACAGGCTGGATGCGGGGAGGATGTTTCCCCTGGTTGAGGGAGTCTGGAACCAGGGGGTCACAGTCTCAGGGTATGAAGTAGGCTATTTAGAACTTGGATGAGGAAGTATTTCTTCAGGCTGGCCAACATGTCAAATTCTCTCCCACTGTGGAGGTCAATTACTCAATACGTTCAAGAAAGAGAGCAAGACATAGAAGAGTGGACGGCCAGAGACTTTTTCCCCCTAGGGTGGGGGTAGCTGTTATGAGGGGGCATAATTTTAAAGTGAGTGGAGGTAGATATAGGGGAGATGTCAGAGGTAGGTTCTTCACTCAGAGTGGTAGGGGTGTGGAAAACATTGTCAGAGAGGGTAGTGGATTCAGCCTCGTTTGGGGCATTTAAGCAGCTATTAGATAGGCATATGGATGATAGCATAAGGTAGGGGGTGGAGGTTAGATAGACCTAAGGTTTAGGGTAAAAGTTCAGCACAACATCATGGGCTGAAGGGCCTGTACTGTTCTATGTTCTAAATTAGCGGATTTAAAAGGCATGAAAGGGTACGAAGAAGTCGGATTATAGCATTGAGGCAGAGGTTCAGCCACGTTCACACTGAATGGTGGAACAGACATGAGTGGCAGAATGGCCTGTTCCTGCTCCTAGTTTCTGCAGCCCAACAGTAACCAGTGCCTTCAGGAGGGGAAGGGCATCGTAATGATGCTTTATTACGCATCAGGACATGTATATTTGTACAGAACTGGGGTATGTGTCTGGTGCGATAACCCAGACATTCATCCAATGATCAGATTCCAACAAATGTGGGAAGTGGGGCAGGGCAACTCAACCTCCCACAAACTGGAGAATTAAAAGAAGAAACAAGCCAGGAGCCCTCACATCACAGTATTATTCTAGGGATCACTGGAAGGGGAAACACCGCACCTCAGCAATAGAAAAACTTTTCGAAGTGCAACACATTAGCCCAGCGGTTGGCACTGTTGCCTCACGGCACCAAAGACCCAGTGTTTAGTTGTCAGAGGGTGGAATTGTCTGCGTAAACCTCCTCCGGGTGCTCCGGTTACCTCCCTCAATGCCCAGGGATGTGCAGGTTAGGGTGGATTGGCCATGCTAAGTTCCCCCAATAGTGCCTAGGGATGTACAGTTTGGAGTGGGTTAGCCATGGCAAAATGCAGGATTACAGAGATTTGGGGGGTGCCGGGCATGATGGTCTTTGGAGGGTCAGTGTGGACTCGATGAGCTGAATGGCCTGCTCCCACACTTTAAACATGCCAAGGTGCTGAGCCAAACAGATATCTTCCCCGAATCCAGCTGACCCTGTCACAAACCACAGGTCAGAAAACCAAGGGGATTGTTGAAACTGAGGACACACCTCCCCAAGTAACATTCGATCTCAGCCCGATCCCTCGCTTGCAAACAGAATACTTACCACTCTGTCACCTCTGCGCGTTCCTCTGTACGCTCAAGGTCGCTCTCAATGATCACCAGCTTACGGGCAACCTACAAAGGAAGAAAGCTTTCAACTTGCGCACTATCACCCACTATTGTTGAAGCTATGGTCTGTCTTTTCGCACCTATACTTTTAAAAACTCAGTATGTCCCATTGTCGTAGAGCTGATCACAGCTATTATGGGAGGTCAGAACTGTGGCACTGAAGGGCAAGATTTGAAAGGCTTGTGAAATAGGTCACAATACACACCGTCCCAAGAACGGATGCCATCATGCATCTTGCACATCGAATCAGTTGCAGCTATCAAACTACGAGAACACCTGTGTGCTTCCTGAAACTTGCGAACATTTCCTAACCCGTACATTCCCTTCACCAATTTAATGGGCTCAAGATGTATATATGTGCACAAGCTCCACTGATAAAGCCCAGTTTCAGCAGCACTGTGTGGTAACTGTTAAACACCAGCACCCCCCCCCCCAACCCCCCGACAAGCACACCCCGTTGACTCCTGCACTCCTCAGCCCCCCCACCCATTCCCTTGCTTACCTCCTCATACTTGCGGTCCGCCTCCTCTGCGATGTGTTTGGCTTCCTTCAGTTGGATCTCTTGCAGCTCCATCTTCTCTTCATCCTTCAGGGCCCTGTTCTCAATCACCTTCATTCCTCTGAGGACAGGAAGACGTCAGCTTCCAGTTAATTAACCCCGTCACTGAGTGTTTGGAAAAGCGTTTAATCGTCAACTTTACCCCAGAACCCACATCCAAAAAAAGAAAAACAAAAGTGAGGAGGGGGGTGCTTTCAAGCTAAGCTACCGTGACCAGGAAGGTCCCAGGTTGTGTCATAGAGTCAGTCACGCAGTCCAAAACAGAGCTTTCAGTCCAATTGGTCCATGTTGGCCATAATCCCAAACTGAACCAGTCCCACATGCCTGCTCTGGTTCATATCCCTCCAAACCCTTCCCATTCATGTACATATCCAAATGTCTTTTAAATATTGTAACCCCACATACACCACTTTCTTCGGCAGGTCATTCCACATGAGAACCAGTATAAAATTGTTGCCCCTTGTGTGTTTAAAAACTTTCTACTCTCATCTTAAAAAATGTGCCCCCTAGTCTTGAAATCCCCATCCTGGGGAAAGATACCTACCATTGACCCTATCTATATCCCTGACAATTTATAAATCCCGATTAGATCACCTCAACCTCCTATGCTAGGTGAAAAAGCACAAGCCTGTCCAGTCTTTATAACCCAAACCCTTAATGCCCAGCAACATCCTGAACCCTCTGCAGCGTAATAATATGCTTCCTAAAGCAGGGAGACCAGAACTGGACACACTACTCCAAGAGGCCTCACTAACATCCAATACAACCTCAACAAGATGTCCCAACTCCTATACTCATAGGCCTGAACAATGAAGGCAAGCGTGCTGAATACCTTTTTAACCACTCTGCCTACATGCAATGCAAACTTCAAAGAATTATGCACCTTGACCACTAGGTCCCTCTGTCCTACAACACTACCCAACTGTACGAGTTCTATGATAACAAGGTGTGGAGCTGGATGAACACAGCAGGCCAAGCATCAGAGGAGCAGGAAAGCTGACGTTTCAGGCCTGGACCCTTTCTTTTCCTAAAGAAGGGTCTAGGCCCGAAACGTCAGCTTTTCTGCTCCCCTGATGCTGTTTGGCCTGCTGTGTTCATCCAGCTCTAAACCTCGTTATCTCAGATTCTCCAGCAACTGCAGTTCCTACTATCTCTGTACGAGTTCTATCCCTGTTTGTTCTGGCAAAAATGCAATACCTCGCATCATCAACAGGCAAATGGGAGTGGGTATCAACTGCTAGCTTTGCCAGAAACACCCTCATCCCGAGAGAGAGAGAAACGAGAAACAAGAAACGCAAATTGCAGCCACATATTCTGATGGTCCAATTCTGACACCAGAGGATGAATTTCACCTCAAACCAGAGAAGACCAATGCAAGATCGCTCACTGGCTTGAGTCCAGAGGGGCAGCATTGAGAGCTGTGCAGATTGTGGGACAAAACACTGACCAGTGCCGGCCTGTCGCTACAGCCAGGGCCACAGTAAAGGGCATGTGGAGGAGGTGTGTGTCACAAGTCAAAATCTCAGCTCTGAAGCGACTGTCGTGGCTGGCAGACTGATCTTGTCAGGGTGATTAACGTCACTGCCACATAAATAAGTCAGGACAATGCTTCGCTTGTTATTTCCGCTGTGAGAGTGGTACAAAATGATAACAGTGGATGAATATGGCATGAACACATTAGCGACACAAAGGACACAGCTCAACTGAAAATCTACCGCATTAAGTTGTCCTTAAAAACATTTTGCTTACATCAGATCTCCCTGTATCACATCCACCAGGCTGTACTGATATCAAGCAGCTCTTTGCAAACCAGGGAGATTACCTGGGACATGATCAGCTTGAGAGATTTACTTTTTATGAAGCAGCAAGAGATTTCTCCTGGTGTGTCTATCAAGATGATCCCCATCTCTGCTATTTGGCTTGCCCACTTGCAGTGGCAGCAAGTCCCACATCCCTTCCTTCCCCTAAAAGGGTCAGAAGTGTCCCCGGCCCTTGCCTCTCCTTCAGTCTCACCTCTCACTCTCATCTGCTGCCTTCTCAGCCTCTTCCAGTTTCTGCAGGGCTGTCGCAAGGCGTTCCTGGGCACGGTCCAACTCTTCCTCAACCAGCTGGATGCGCCTATTCAAGGAGGCCACCTCCGTCTCAGCCTAGGCAAGAGAAAGGGACAGTGACGTCAGTAGCTGGGGCTGATACATGGCAGGCTTCACTGAGGGTTAAAGGCATCAGGAGACCACGCGGGAGAAGGTTGGTTGACCAGTCTGACCGAGAACCCAAGTCTGGTAAAGGTATCAAGAACTTGGTCTGCACCCAGCTTTTATGCACGCGTATACACAGTCACATGGGCACCTCATATCCAATCATGGTAGGGGATAGCACAGTAGTTAGTACTGCTATCTCTCAGTACAGGGGACCAGGGTTCAATTCCACTCACAGACTGTATGCCCCTTGAGTGCCTTTCAAAAAAATCTCTCCTCTCACCTTAAAAAATATGCTCCCTTGATTTGGACTCCCCCACCCCAAGGGGAAGACCTTGTGCTATTTACTTTATCCATACCCCTCATGATTTTATAAACCTCCATTAGATCACCACTCAACCTCCTACACTCCAAAGAAAAACGTCCCAGCCTATTCAGGCTCTCCTTCATAACTCAAACCCTCCATTCCTGGAAACATCCTGGCAAATCGCTTTCAAACCCTCTTCAGCTTAATAATATCCTTCCTATAAACAATGACCAGAACTGCACATTGTATTCCAAAAGTGGCCTCACCAACATCCTACACAACTACAACACAAACATTCCAAGTGTACTAAACACCTTCTTAACAATTCTGTCTACTTGGAACATGGAGGACCAGAGCAAGTAAGGACAGCAGGAAGTAACAGAGGTCAATCAAGTGGATTTTCAGCAACAGTACTTTCAAGGTTATTAAGGAGGCTAGCTTTGTATTACAGATTTATTCTTTGAATTTTAAAATACCCCTAGACATTGTGATTGGGGTTCGATACCAGGTCACCAGAGCACTAGTCTGGGCCTCTGGATTACTCGAATTATTTTATTGATACCTCAAATCGCCCCGTAACAGGGTAAGGACCTGACAGTCAGGCAGAATAATGGTGAAGTTTGCAATATTTTAGAAACCCAGAAGCCAGCAAATATAAGCGAGCTACCCCTATGAATGGCTGTATGTTCAGAAAGGAAGCAGCCACCCACTTGTGGTGACTTCGACACACCCTGTCACAATCTAGCATTAGCCTAACCATGACAACGCAATATGTAACAGCAAGAGGGAGCAAGGTGGCAAAACAGGAAGCCATTGCTGAGTATCGCATGCTCCTGGCTCAGGCCAACAGTCCAGTCCAATCAGTAGTGGTGTCTGGCAACCAAACGAAATAAAAGAAAAATAATCCTGTTCTTGGCTCACTCAGCTAACAATGCTGCTAGTCTTCCCGGAGAACTGACACTGGTCCTGAGAGGACAGAGTGTACCATGCTCAGACTGGCACGAGACTGGTACACAAAATCTCATCTCTTGCAGCTATTGGGTTTATCAGCAAACCATGGTACTCAGTTGCTGGTAGGTGGTTGCCCCCTGAGGTTTCATCCACTGCACGGTTGCAGGAGGGTGCAACAGGCTATACATGATGAAAGGGATAAACAGGTAACATGCAAAGACTTGCACAGGGATGTATTTGATGGGCTACAGTCGTGCGTTTGGACAGGGTGCAAGGTGAGACGTTAAAATACCTCAGAAATAACATGTAGCATAAGTTAAAGGCTTAAGGTTCCAAGCTGTACACACTTCAGCACTTTATCTACAGGGCTACGCTAACCATTTCCCTTCTGATAGCCTGTGAGAGGCCTCAACCTACCGTTATGTCAAACGAGTACACGATTCCTTTTACTCAGACAGGAAGGCTCTGTCTACCTGCTGCAGTGGTTCAGACAGTCATGCAAAGATCCACAGCACAGTGCTGCCCAACAGTCCTTGCCCACAATCATCACCTCTTCTCCATTGCTCCCTTGGCTGTTAGTGGGTTACAGCAAAAAACAAAAAAAAAATCACTGAAATACTTGATGTGAGATGGACACTGTTCCAAAAAAAAGATGTTATTTGATTGCTACACAGCCTTCACTAACTTTTTGTATATTTTGAAAACATTATACATAGATCTGAGAACTAACTGCATAGAAAGAAGCCTCAAAGCCCAAAGGCACTGCTTCACAAGGCCTCCTCTTGCTGCCTCCTACACCCCTCTCCTTCTATTCCTTTCTCCCTCAGCTGTTTCTCCAGCTTCCCACTTCAATAAGCGGCACAGCAGCTCAGTGGTTAGCACTGTTGCCTCACACTACGTGGGTCTTGCACTTTCTCACCTTGTGTGTGTGTTTCCTCCAGGTGCTCTTGTTTCCTCCCACAGTCTAATGATGTGCAGGTTAGAATGGATTGGCTGTGCTAAATTGCCCGTTGCACCAGGAGCATGCAGGCTAGGTGGATTAGCCATGAGAAATGCAGGGTTACAGGGATGGGACGAGTCTGGTCAAGATACCGTTCGGAGGATCAGTGTGGACTCGCTGGGCCTAATGGCCTGCTTCTATGCTGTAAGGATTCTATGATTCTGGTCCTCACCAATGGAGTTAATATTTCAACCCTGGTCCAACGCTTCTTTAGAACTGAAAAGTCCTATAGGACAGTCATATCAGACTATTAAGGTTAACTCTGATTCTCTTTCCGCAAAGATAATGGGAACTACAGATGCTGGAGAATCCGAGATAACAAAGTGTGGAGCTGGATGAACACAGCAGGCCAAGCAGCAGCTTAGGAATACAAAAGCTGCCGTTTTGGGCCTAGACCCTTCATCTAGCAGTTGCCTGCTAGACCTGCTGTGTTTCTCTGCATATGTTCCAGGTTTCTAGTGCCTGTCTTTATTCAAGAACCGAGAGTTACAGGATAAACAGGAATGTGGAATTCAAAACCGAAACACACCACTTTTACTGAAGTTGGTTGAAGTCCAAATGACCAACATCTACTCCTAACATAATATGTATGTTAAAAACAGCAGCATTTCACTTCTGCTTCTCCCCAGCAGTTCCATTCTCACTTCCTCACAGTCCCTACCCCTTTACTGTTGGCAGGGTCGTCACGCTCTGATCAACTCTGACGGTGTGAATCAGTAAGGGGGAAGGAATGCTGGCAGAGATCGTGGAAAAGAACTTGGATTCAAGACTGCTGCAGTCAAATGAGTCATAGCCACAAGAGTTTCGAACTCAGTCAGGGGGTGGGGGGAGAGAAGTGGGTGGAGAGAGAGGGGGAGAACCTCCACCAACGTTGCACTTCTCTTGTAACATTAGCCTAGATGAGGTATCCAGGGCCAATCGTGATCACCATTTCTTTTTAAGCAAGGACCTAATTGGGGCATCCTAAAGCTGGTACAGATCTGATGAGCTGAATGACAATATGGTTATGCAGCTACAGCCTTTTTATTTAAAGAAAGCGAAAACCTGTCCTCTGCTTTACTTTACAGGCATACTGTTTCTGGCCACTCAAATAAAAGTTTGTTTCCTGTTTTGATGATCAAACTGCACACTAGCCTCAAAGCTCAGCTCCTGAGTCACACATCACCGGTGTGACCACTTCCTCTTCGTCCAGGATCCATCTGCTTTTGCGCATATGCGCTGACAGACCCATGCATAATCACAAGTCTACCAGAAGCAAGAAGTCTGAAAAAGGAAGGAAGCACTGCTTACAACCAGCCTCTACCACAGATCAAAATGGTTTGCAGTTCAGCTTATGTTGTAAACCCCTGCTAATCTAGTTCTGGCCAAATCCTCAAAATATTTGTATGAATACAGCAGCATTATTAGGTAAAACTCAACGCTGAACAACAGAAGGAGATAGTAGGCCAAGGCACCAAAAACTTAAAGGCATTAGGGGAAACTCAGCAAGCCTAGCAGCACCTATACAGAGAAATACACACTTAATGTTAAGTGCAGTGAGTCTGTCAGAACACCAAAATCCTACTTAGCTGCTGCCATGTCACCCCGCCCCAGATCCCTCAACAGGTTTGACGGAGGATTAAAATGGTGGTTGGTGAGGAAATCAGGACTTTATCCACCTCTACCCCCCAAACAACACATCTTCAGTTGGTACATGGGATCTTAATACCCACCTCCACAGGCTGATTCACCACTTCTGATGGTTTCATACAAACAGCTCAGGCCATTCAGCCCCTCTGGCCTGCTCCTCCACCAAATAAGCTCATGGCTGATCTGTCTGTGACCAAAAACCCCACTTTCGCTGCCTATCCCTCAACACTCTGGGCCCCCTTCGTTAACAAAGGACCTAACTGTGTCTTAGGGGCAATTGTGGAGTAGTAGTAGCAGCAGCACCCCTACATCCAAATCAGGAGGCCCAGATCCAGGTCGTACTTGCTCTAAAGATGGGCCATAACTTTAGTATCCTCACAGCTTCTATGTCTTTTAGTTCCTCTCTCTTTTCATTCTCTGTTGTCCTTTTTTTCTGTACCTTTCTGAATCTTCTCTCTCCCTTCACTCATTTATCTGTTGCTTTCCAGTTTGACAGAACATATCCTCTGAACAGGGTGAATAGGAAAACTTCTCTTACAGTGCCTTAAAAGTAAAAGAAAGCCTACAGTCTAAATGTTGAGAGATTGTAGAGTTTGGAGATGCAGAAGGTTCCAAGTGAGCTATTGCATGAATCAAAGAAAGATTATCATGCAGGTACAGCAAAGCTAATAGAAATTACAATACATTGCAAGGGGGGGTTGGAATACAAAAGTAGGGAGGTTATGCTTCAGTAAAACAGGATACTGTGCAACTACATATCTACAGTCCTGGTCACCTTATTGAAGGAAGAAGGTAGACGCGTTTTAAGCAACTCAGAGAAGCTTTACTGGACTGATATCTGGAATGGGCAGACTGTCTTACAAGGAATGGGTAAACAAGCCAGGTCGGCATCCACTGGGGTTAAGTAGAATGGAAGATTTTTTTTTGAAACTTAAAGATTCTGAGAGGTCTTGATGAGAAGACGATGTTTCTTTCTATGGGGAAATCTAGGTCACTGTTTAAAATAAGGGTCACCCATTTAAGACAGTGATTAAGCAAATCTTTTTCCTCTCAGAGAGAAGTGTCTTTGGAACTCTTCCTCAAAAAGTAGATGGAATGATTTCAAGAAAGAGATGGACAGATTTCTGTTTAACAAGGAGAACGTTATCCTGGACAGGCGGGAATGTGATCATTCATATCAGCCACGATCTTAATAAATTGTAAATTAAATAGTCATATTAAAATGCTTTGAGTAGCTTGTCAGCTTACTCCTGCTTCTTGTTCACATTCAGTGACCTGTCTGGGGAAGAAAGTTCCATAGTCTTCTGACCCTCCAATAGAAAACATTTCTTCTTCATCTTAAAAAGAGGATTTTCTTTTTAAGAATTCTGACTCATAATTCTAGGCTCTCCCAGAGGTTTTGGCAGGGGGGGGGGGGGGGAGGAATCCTCAAGTCTCTTCCAAACCTCATCAAGACCGCTGAAGAGCTTGTCTGTCCAAATAAGCTTAATTCTCAACGTTCTAAAGCCTAATGGATACAGGCCCAGCTAACCCCTTCATCTTAGTGATCAGCAAACTTGCACACTGATAATACCCATACACATAGCATTTGTTGCAAAAGATTTGGTTATGCTCTATGCAGGTCCTCTCCCATCTCCCCAAATTCTTCTGTTCCTCTCCACCTCATGTCTACACTGCTTCTACCTTCAGTACTTGTCTGCTATTCGCCTCAACCACTCCCCGAGAGAGAGAGACCTCCATCCTCTCCTTGGTCTCTGGGTAAAGATGTTTTTCCTAAATTCTTTGATTTGATTAATGACTGGTCTCGTAGAATCATAGAATCCCTACAGCATGAAAGCAAACCAAGTGAACCTACTCATCCCTGTATTTCCCACTTTGCCTGCAAATCCCTGGACAGTATAGGCAATTTAGCACAGCCAACCCACTCAGCTTGCACATTTTGGAACTGTGGAAGGAAACCGCAGTATCCGGAGGGAACCCATGCAGACACAGGGAGAATGCGCAAACTTCATCCAGATGGGTGCCCGAGGGTGGAATCGAACACAAGTCCCTGTCCCTGTGAGGCAGTAGTGCTAACCACTGAGCCACCGTGCTGGCCCACGACCCTGTTGTTTTGGATTCCCTCAAAAGGGTAAGCATCATTAAACCAATCACAGCAAGGCCCCCCCGAGTTCCGTGCAGTGGGATTTGGGACTGATGTGAAATGGCCCAGTAAGCCTCCCATGTGTCACATCTCTGCAGCTCATTGGAGCTTGGAGCTCAAGATGGAAACTGCAACTGAGAAGGTTGGTTTCCAAATCGCCCTACCCCATTGGCTTCTGATAACCACTTCTCAAGAAAGAAAACTAGATTGTTAGTTAATATTTTACTGGAGTCAATGCGCTATAGAGCCACAGATCACAAATGGGGTTCAAAGATTTCCATTGGCGTACAGCTGCCCAGCCCAAGTCCGCTCATGTGGGCATGTACACAACCTGAACGGGGCTCCAGTGGCATTAGCACCCTTCTGCATCTCATTCACTTTCTCGAACAGCACAGAAAGGAATGCCAGCAGCTATTTGGCCACATGCGCCAATCCTAATGATGTTCCCATGAGAATGCTCTGCTCCTTTGAGCCTAACCTTCACCTTCTGCCAAAACGCCAAATGGATAGTGGAAGGAAGAAACAGGCAGCTGAGATTCCCATCCCAGATTATCCAGTGAACATTATTCAAAAAACAGGTTGCTGAAGGATGTTGCCTGACAGTGACAGTTTAAAATAACAAAGTTTTTAAGAAGGTAGAGCTGGAGTAAGGTGTTTCCATTTTTGGGGATGGCGGGGGAAGCATCGTTACAAAACAGCCACCAAAAATATCCACTCAAGAATTCAGGAGAAACCGCTTAACCTGACGAATGACAAGATGATGGAACTCACTCCTATAGGGAGTGGGTGAAACGAATAGCAGACATGCCTTTAAGGGGAAGCTGCTGTTTATACATTCTTGGAATGTGGTCAGCTCTGGCGAAACCAGCATTCATTGATGTTTCCCAATTGCCCCTGAGCAGGTGACTTGGATAAAAATGTAGGGGAGGATGCAAGAGAAGGATACAGTGATAGTGTGAGAGTTAGTTGCGGGGTTGGGGGGGGAGGGGTGGTGAAGCGTTGCGGCAGAAGGTTTTTTGTGGGCTGCAAGGGTCAAGTGGGTGTTTCTCTGTACTGTAATTCTTCCTGCAATACTACTACTCTTCTCCCACGATGTTTAGTCGGATAGATCTCCTCTCATGGTAATGCTATACAGGTTGTGTGACAGGAAGATCCTCTAGTAGTATATTTTAAAATGTCTTGCATTTAAACCTATATTGCTGATGCTCAGCATCACACTTTGTCGCCTCTCTCACACCAATAACGTCACAGGCAGATGTGCCATCTATACATGGGAAGGAAGACTAAGTTTGACCGCAAGTGACAGCAACTGATGATAAGCAGGTTGTACCTTCTGACACCAGCAAATCAAAAAGCTCCCAGTGAAGTTAGGCAGTTTTATGGTCTTGGGTGAGAGCTCGATTCGCTAACTACTTCTATCATATGCCAATTACTTAATTGTTTCAATTCACAGCTTAGACTAAAATAACCAAATGCAGAAAAATATGCCATATATCCTGAACTTTCCATTAAATTTATAAATTTTGACTCGAGGAACACCTTCTCCTCTCCTCCCCTCTGCTGGACCTTCAAACTCAAACCCCATAGAATCCAAGTGAAGAAATATTCCCCAACATAACAGCCATACTGTATTACATACTCCCATAACCAACAGAAATGAAGTGTCTTCACTGCACTGCACATCTCGCTACTCCTGCAAAGAGTATGTTGCATTACATATCCCCAATAGGAGAAGCACATTGCACTGCATTGTCCCCAACACCAGGGATGGAAATATTACACTACCCATCTCCCAATAGGAGAAAGGGGCATGCTGTATACATCGCATCTCAAGGGATGGAAAGGCAGCACCACATGCCCTCCAGTAATGCAGACAGGCTGCAGTGCATTGCCTCCAGAGAAGGGAAGCGTTGCATTGCATTGCCTTGCCTCGCCTCACCTCCACGAATGGAAAATGTTGCATTGCATTGCCCGCAGAGATGGGAAATGTTGCATTGCATACCATCCAAGACCCCAAAGGGAGAAGCACGCAGGCGCAGACACGGTCCGCCCGGCTGCCGAACATGCGCAGGCGGTTCCTACGCCGCTGTCTTCAGGGAGGACGGGGATCTAGTGAAGCTGACGGGAAACTCACGGCCCCTCTCTCTACCTTCCTCCCGGTAACTCACTCACATTCTCCCGGCTCTTTCGCTCGATATCGAGCTCCCGCTGCAGGCGCTCGTTTCGCTCCTCGGCGTCGTCAGCCTGCTGCTGCAGCACTTTAATCTTCCGCTTCACCGCCTCAAGGCACGTGCCAGCCATCGGGGTACCGGAGACCGGCGACAATTACTGCTAATATTATTAGTAATAACGGTAGCGACAGAAGGAGGAAGAGGCGGCTGATGCTGGCGGCTGCTGCTTCTTGTCGATAGAAACACCCGGCAACGGGGAGAGGGGTGGGCAGAGGCCCGGGCGTTTCCAGGAAGTGACGGAGAAACGGGACCGCCCCGGGAGGTGCGCACGCGTAAAGGTACGAGCGCGAGCACGCGTGACGTGGTGGGCGTGGGGAGAGAGCCCCCTTCCTGGATGGTGCCCAGTCGGAAGGAGAATCCCCCTTCCAAATGTTATCCAGTCAGAGAGCATCACCTTCCAAATGGAATCCAGTCAGGGAGAGAATCCCAGCCCAAATTGTGTCCAATCAGAGAAAGGATCCTCATCCAAATGGGTCCAATCAGAGAGAGAATCCCATTCCAAATGGTGTTCAATGATGGAGCGAATCTCACTCCAAATTGTGTCCAATCAGACAGAGGATCCCATCCCAAATGGGGTCCAATCAGAGAAAGAATCCCCATCCAAATGGGTCTAATCAGAGAGAAGATCCCATTCCAAATGGTGTCCAGTCGTGGAGAGACTTTCCTTCGAAATTGTATCCAATCAGAGAGAGGATCCCATTCCATACGGGATCCAATCAGATACAGGATCCCCCTCCAAATGGTGTCTGGAGAGAATCCCCCTCCAAATGGAATCCAAACATAAAGAGGATCCCCATCCAAAACGGTGTCCACTGAGAGAGAGGCTCTATCTGTATGTGGTGTCTAATCAGAGGGAGAATCCTGTCCAGTTAGTGTCCAGTCAGAGAGAGGATCCCTCCAAAATGGTGGCCAATCACAGAGAGAATTCCCCTCCAATGGTATCCCATCAGAGAGACAATACCCATCCAAATAAGGTCCAATCAGAGACAGAGAGGATCCCCTGCCAAATGCTTCCAATCAGACAGGAAACCCCTCCAGGCGGAGTCCAATCAGAGGAAGAATCCCCCTCCAAACAGACACCAATCAGAGAGATAGAGGATTTTCCTCCAAATAGTGTCCAATCTGGGAAATAATCCCCCTTCCAATTAGTGTCCAAACAGAGAAGATTTTGCTCCAAAAAGGCTGTGGAGGCCAAGTCATGGAGTACATTTAAGACAGAGGTAGATTGGTTTGTGATTAGTAGGAGGATCAAGGATTACAGGGAGAGGGCAGGAGAAAGTGGTTGAGAAACACATCAGCCATGGTTGAAGGTGGGGCAGGCCCAATAGACCGAATGGCCTAATTCTGGTCCAACATCTTATGGTTGTTTATTTGGAGAGTAGGGCTCAAGAGTGTGATGGGCGTAACACGGGATATGCAGTAATCTCAGAGGAATTCAATCCTTATATAGAGTTGGTGAAACTCATTAGCAGTAATGCTATAGGTGCTGACTTCCTGGAATGCGTAGCATTGGCTCCTGATATTGACCTGACTTAAAAACGATCTGTTATAACTCATATAACTCAACCATTGTACAGATAAGAAAGGGCTAATTAACAATCTCTTTGCGAAGGATCCTCAAGGGACAAGTTATCATACACAAAATGATGGCAATTTGTACATTATATTTGCAATCACTACTGCTCAATCTGAGACTAGTGTCTGAAAGGGAGCGATAAAGATATGACGGGTAATTTGGCTGTGGTAAATTGGGAAACAACATTAAAAGGTATGATGATAAACAGGCAATGATTAGCGTTTACAGAATAAATGCAAGGCTTACATATCAGTGCATTGGAAGCAGTTCAGAGACAGTTGGCTAAGCTTCTAATGGATAGATGTCTTTTGAAGAAAGGTTGGATAGGCTAGGCTTATATCTGCTGGAGTTTGGAAGACTGAGAGGTGACTTGATTGAACAATATGAAATCCTGAGGGGTCTTGACCAGGCACGTACAGATAGAACACACCCTTGCATGGGAGAATTTAGAACCAGGACTCACCATTTAAAAAAAAACCCATTTATAGTCGTAGAGATGCACAACACAGAACAAACCCTTCGGTCCAACTCGTTCAGATATCTTAAATTAATCTAGTCCCGTTTGCCAGCATTTGGGCCATATGTCCCTAAACCCTTCCTATTCATATACCCATCCAGATGCCTTTTAAATGTTGTAATCATACCAGCCTCCACCACTTCCTCTGCCAGCTCCTTCCATACATACACCACCCTTTGTGTGAAAAAGTTGCCTCTCAGGTCCCTTTAAATCTTTCCCCTCTCATCTTAAACCTATGCCCTCTAAGTTTGGACACATCCCCATGCTGGGGAGAAGACTTCGGCTGTTTTCCCTATAGGATAGGAATTCTTGTGAAAAACTCTTCACTTTTTCACACAGAGGGTGGTGTGTGTGTATGGAATGAGCTGCCAGAGGAGTTGGTGGAGGCTGGTAAGCTTAAAAGGCATCTGGGCAGGTACATGAATAGAGGAAGGGTTTAGAGGGATATGAGCCAAATGTCAGCAAATGGGGGATGGGGAGAGGGAACTGGAATAAATAGGGAGAGAGGGGGAGGCGGACCGAAGATGGAGAGTAAAGAAGATAGGTGGAGAGAGTATAGGTGGGGAGGTAGGGAGGGGATAGGTCAGTCCAGGGAAGACAGACAGGTCAAGGAGGTGGGATGAGGTCAGTAGGTAGAAGGGGCTGCGGCTTGGGGTGGGAGGAAGGGATGGTGAGAGGAAGAACCGGTTAGGGAGGCAGAGACAGGTTGGACTGGTTTTGGGATGCAGTGGGTGGGGGGGAAGAGCTGGGCTGGTTGTGTGGTGCAGTGGGGGGAGGGAACGAACTAGGCTGGTTTAGGGATGCAGTAGGGGAAGGGGAGATTTTGAAACTGGTGAAGTCCACATTGATACCATATGGCTGCAGGGTTCCCAGGCGGAATATGAGTTACTGTTCCTGCAACCTTCGGGTGGCATCATTGTGGCAGTGCAGGAGGCCCATGATGGACATGTCATCTAGAGAATGGGAGGGGGAGTGGAAATGGTTTGCGACTGGGAGGTGCAGTTGTTTATTGCGAACTGAGCGGAGGTGTTCTGCAAAGCGGTCTCCAAGCCTCCGCTTGTTTTCCCCAATGTAGAGGAAGCCGCACCGGGTACATTGGATGCAGTATACCACATTGGCAGACGTGCAGGTGAACCTCTGCTTAATGTGGAATGTCATCTTGGGGCCTGCGATAGGGGTGAGAGAGGAGGTGTGGGGGCAAGTGTAGCATTTCCTGCGGTTGCAGGGGAAGGTGCCGGGTGTGGTGGGGTTGGAGGGCAGTGTGGAGCGAACAAGGGAGTCACGGAGAGAGTGGTCTCTCCGGAAAGCAGACAGGGGAGGGGATGGAAAAATGTCTTGGGTGGTGGGGTCGGATTGTAAATGGCGGAAGTGTCGGAGGATGATGCGTTGTATCCGGAGGTTGGTAGGGTGGTGTGTGAGAACGAGGGGGATCCTCTTAGGGCGGTTGTGGCGGGGGCGGGGTGTGAGGGATGTGTTGCGGGAAATACGGGAGACGCGGTCAAGGGCGTTCTCGATCACTGTGGGGGGAAAGTTGCGGTCCTTAAAGAACTTGGACATCTGGGATGTGCGGGAGTGGAATGTCTTATCGTGGGAGCAGATGTGGCGGAGGCGGAGGAATTGGGAATAGGGGATGGAATTTTTTCAGGAGGGTGGGTGGGAGGAGGTGTATTCTAGGTAGCTGTGGGAGTCGGTGGGCTTGAAATGGACATCAGTTACAAGCTGGTTGCCTGAGATGGAGACTGAGAGGTCCAGGAAGGCGAGGGATGTGCTGGAGATGGCCCAGGTGAACTGAAGGTTGGGGTGGAAGGTGTTGGTGAAGTGGATGAACTGTTCGAGCTCCTCTGGGGAGCAAGAGGCGGCGCCGATACAGTCATCAATGTACCATAGGAAGAGGTGGGGTTTGGGGCCTGTGTAGGTGCAGAAGAGGGACTGTTCCACGTAACCTACAAAGAGGCAGGCATAGCTGGGGCCCATGCGGGTGCCCATGGCCACCCCCTTAGTCTGTAGGAAGTGGGAGGAGTCAAAAGAGAAGTTGTTGAGTGTGAGGACGAGTTCAGCTAGGCGGATGAGAGTGTCGGTGGAGGGGGACTGGTCGGGCCTGCGGGACAGGAAGAAGCGGAGGGCCTTGAGGCCATCTCCATGTGGAATGCAGGTGTACAGGGACTGGACGTCCATGGTGAATATGAGGTGTTGGGGGCCAGGGAATTGGAAGTCCTGGAGGAGGTGGAGGGCGTGGGTGGTGTCACGGACGTAGGTGGGGAGTTCCTGGACCAAAGGGGAGAAAATGGAGTCCAGATAGGTGGAGATGAGTTCGGTGGGGCAGGAGCAGGCTGAGACGATGGGTCGACCAGGGCAGGCAGGTTTGTGGATTTTGGGAAGGAGATAGAAACGGGCCGTGCGGGGTTGGGGAACAATGAGGTTGGAGGCTGTGGGTGGGAGGTCCCCTGAGGTGATGAGGTCGTGAATGGTGTTGGAGATGATGGTTTGGTGCTCGGGTGTGGGGTCATGATCGAGGAGGCGGTAGGAGGTGGTGTCGGAGAGTTGGCGTCTGGCCTCGGCGATGTAGAGGTCAGTGCGCCATACTACCACTGCGCCACCCTTGTCTGCGGGTTTGATGGTGAGGTTGGGGTTGGAGCGGAGGGAGCGGAGGGCTGCCCGTTCTGCGGGGGAGAGGTTGGAGTGGGTGAGAGGGGTGGAGAGGTTGAGGCGGTTAATGTCTCGACGGCAGTTGGAGATGAAGAGGTCGAGGGAGGGTAGGAGGCCTGGGGGTGGGGTCCAGGAGGAGTCCTCCTCCTGGACCCCACCCCCAGGCCTCCTACCCTCCCTCGACCTCTTCATCTCCAACTGCCGTCGAGACATTAACCGCCTCAACCTCTCCACCCCTCTCACCCACTCCAACCTCTCCCCCGCAGAACGGGCAGCCCTCCGCTCCAACCCCAACCTCACCATCAAACCCGCAGACAAGGGTGGCGCAGTGGTAGTATGGCGCACTGACCTCTACATCGCCGAGGCCAGACGCCAACTCTCCGACACCACCTCCTACCGCCTCCTCGATCATGACCCCACACCCGAGCACCAAACCATCATCTCCAACACCATTCACGACCTCATCACCTCAGGGGACCTCCCACCCACAGCCTCCAACCTCATTGTTCCCCAACCCCGCACGGCCCGTTTCTATCTCCTTCCCAAAATCCACAAACCTGCCTGCCCTGGTCGACCCATCGTCTCAGCCTGCTCCTGCCCCACCGAACTCATCTCCACCTATCTGGACTCCATTTTCTCCCCTTTGGTCCAGGAACTCCCCACCTACGTCCGTGACACCACCCACGCCCTCCACCTCCTCCAGGACTTCCAATTCCCTGGCTCCCAACACCTCATATTCACCATGGACGTCCAGTCCCTGTACACCTGCATTCCACATGGAGATGGCCTCAAGGCCCTCCGCTTCTTCCTGTCCCGCAGGCCCGACCAGTCCCCCTCCACCGACACTCTCATCCGCCTAGCTGAACTCGTCCTCACACTCAACAACTTCTCTTTTGACTCCTCCCACTTCCTACAGACTAAGGGGGTGGCCATGGGCACCCGCATGGGCCCCAGCTATGCCTGCCTCTTTGTAGGTTACGTGGAACAGTCCCTCTTCCGCACCTACACAGGCCCCAAACCCCACCTCTTCCTACGGTACATTGATGACTGTATCGGCGCCGCCTCTTGCTCCCCAGAGGAGCTCGAACAGTTCATCCTCTTCACCAACACCTTCCACCCCAACCTTCAGTTCACCTGGGCCATCTCCAGCACATCCCTCGCCTTCCTGGACCTCTCAGTCTCCATCTCAGGCAACCAGCTTGTAACTGATGTCCATTTCAAGCCCACCGACTCCCACAGCTACCTAGAATACACCTCCTCCCACCCACCCTCCTGAAAAAATTCCATCCCCTATTCCCAATTCCTCCGCCTCCGCCACATCTGCTCCCATGATAAGACATTCCACTCCCGCACATCCCAGATGTCCAAGTTCTTTAAGGACTGCAACTTTCCCCCCACAGTGATCGAGAACGCCCTTGACCGCGTCTCCCGTATTTCCCGCAACACATCCCTCACACCCCGCCCCCGCCACAACCGCCCTAAGAGGATCCCCCTCGTTCTCACACACCACCCTACCAACCTCCGGATACAACGCATCATCCTCCGACACTTCCGCCATTTACAATCCGACCCCACCACCCAAGACATTTTTCCATCCCCTCCCCTGTCTGCTTTCCGGAGAGACCACTCTCTCCGTGACTCCCTTGTTTGCTCCACACTGCCCTCCAACCCCACCACACCCGGCACCTTCCCCTGCAACCGCAGGAAATGCTACACTTGCCCCCACACCTCCTCTCTCACCCCTATCGCAGGCCCCAAGATGACATTCCACATTAAGCAGAGGTTCACCTGCACATCTGCCAATGTGGTATACTGCATCCACTGTACCCGGTGTGGCTTCCTCTACATTGGGGAAACCAAGCGGAGGCTTGGAGACCGCTTTGCAGAACACCTCCGCTCAGTTCGCAATAAACAACTGCACCTCCCAGTCGCAAACCATTTCCACTCCCCCTCCCATTCTCTAGATGACATGTCCATCATGGGCCTCCTGCACTGCCACAATGATGCCACCCGAAGGTTGCAGGAACAGCAACTCATATTCCGCCTGGGAACCCTGCAGCCATATGGTATCAATGTGGACTTCACCAGTTTCAAAATCTCCCCTTCCCCTACTGCATCCCTAAACCAGCCTAGTTCGTCCCCTCCCCCCACTGCACCACACAACCAGCCCAGCTCTTCCCCTCCACCCACTGCATCCCAAAACCAGTCCAACCTGTCTCTGCCTCCCTAACCGGTTCTTCCTCTCACCCATCCCTTCCTCCCCCACCAAGCCGCACCCCCAGCTACCTACTAACCTCATCCCACCTCCTTGACCTGTCCGTCTTCCCTGGACTGACCTATCCCCTCCCTACCTCCCCACCTATACTCTCCTCTCCACCTATCTTCTTTTCTCTCCATCTTCGGTCCGCCTCCCCCTCTCTCCCTATTTATTCCAGCTCCCTCTCCCCATCCCCCTCTCTGATGAAGGGTCTAGGCCCGAAACGTCAGCTTTTGTGCTCCTGAGATGCTGCTTGGCCTGCTGTGTTCATCCAGCCTCACATTTTATTATCTTGGAATTCTCCAGCATCTGCAGTTCCTATTATCTCTGTCAGCAAATGGGTCTAGATTACTTTAGGAATTGAATCGAAGAGTGTGTTTCTGTGCAGTATAACGCTATGAGTTGCACATTTGCACACACGCACACACACACATGCACATGCACAGACACATGCATGTGTGTATGCACACACTCAGAGGGATCACGGACACTCACATGCACACAGACACACTCGCATGCACGCACACATACACAGAGGGATACACATGTATACACACACACACATTCGAATCGGTGATTTCAACCTTTGAGCATTTTCCAGGGCCTACAGTCAAAACATTTGGAGATGGGAACATTTTAAGTATTCGGAGCATTTGTCACTAAATCACACTGGCTGTTGTGGAAATAGTTTACTACTTGATGGGGAAGGTTCAAGGCAGTGTCAGGGGCATTCGTGAGTGATGTTCACCAGAATGTGTTTTGACGTCAAAAGACAGACCTCCCAGGAATCTCGTCCTGCTGTTCCCTGGTAACCTATCGCACCAGCTGCTCAGAACAATGCACAGGAAGGTGGAATGCAGTTATGACCTTAATAGCGATGACACGTTTGCTATTTTGATGGCATTCCATCCTCGTCCTTGGTGGAATGCGTCCTCATGCACCAGTGAGTTTGCCCACTGGGGGAAATCGCAAGATACGTGTCCTGCCTTAGGGGTGTGGAGGCATGTCAGGTAGACAGAGTTTGGAGTGTAGGTGAACTGTCATCCTTCTTGGATGGTGAAACGCGATCGAGGGGCTGAATGGTCTCATTCATATGGGAACATAGCAGGAAGAGTAGGCTAATCAGTTCCACCAGCCTGCTCCTCCCTTCTGGACCATATTGGCCATCTCCTCAGTGCTGTTCCCTGTATCATCCTGCAGAAGCTGTACCTTTATACTTAAGATGGTGCAGTGGCAACTTATAAACTTTTCACTGTTCTAATTTGAGTACATGTGATAATAAAGCTAATTCTAACTCCAATTAATCAGCTTATCCCTTGATATCCGTGACATCCATTGATTTCTGCCTTGAATGTACTCCATGACTTGAGGCATAGATGTGCAGCTCGGAAACAGACCATTTAATCCAACTTGCCCACGCTGACCAGATATTCTAAATTAATCTGGTCCCATTTAGAGTCATAGAGCTGTGCAGCCCAGAAGCAGCCCCTTTGTTCCAACTTGCCCACACTGACCAGACATCCTAAATTAATCTGGTCCCATTTGCCAGCATTTGGCCCCTATCCCTCTAACCCCTTCCTATTCATGTGCCCATCCAGATGCCTTTTAAATGTTGTAATTGTACCAGCCTCCACCCACTTCCTCTGGCAGCTCGTTCCACACACGCACCACCCTCTGCGTGAAAAAGTTGTCTGTCAGGTCCCTTTCAAATCTTTCTCCTCTCAGCTTAAGCCTGTGCCCCTCTAGGTCTGGACTCCCCTACCCTGGGGAAAAAGACCTTGGCTATTCACCCTATCCATGCCCCTCATGATTTTATGAACCTCTATGAGGTCCACCCCTCCTCCTCTGTGCTCCAGGGAAAACAGCCCCAGCGTAATCAGCCTCTCCCTTTCGTGTGAACCATTGAACAGCCTTGTAAATCTTTTCTGCCCCCTTTCAAGTTTCACAACATCCTCCCCAGAGCAGGGAGACTAGAATTGAATGCAGGATTTCAAAAGTGGCCTAAGTAATGCCCTGCAGAGCCACAACATGACCCTCCCAACTCCTATACTCAATAAATTGACTAGGTCTGTACTGTCCTCTGGGGTAGGGAGTGTGTTTAAGATTCTGGTTGAAAGGCCAAAGGGTTTTTTAAAAAAAAATTCCCGCTTGCAGAAGGCAAGCAAGTCTTCCTATGATTCACAGAGAGAGGCCATTCGGCCCAGCTTATTAAATGACCACAATGCCTTCTCGAATGCCTCAGCTGAAGGATCGCCTGCAAGGTGAGTGGATGGGCACAGGGCTCCCAAGATCTAATTGATTGGCATCAAGCGACCAAATGCCCCTTGCCTTCTCCCTTCTCTGCCATCCTCTGTTGCTACCCCTCCCTCCATGCCTTCCCACCCTGTGTGGAACTATGGCCAGCTCGCAGAGGAAGGTGAACTGCGTCAGGATGCCAACGTTGGGCTGTTTCGGCATCTCGGCTCTTCCCGGGGTGGGGTTGATTTCCAGGCTGCGTGCGGCCCCTGGTGTCGCTCCTGGGGTGCACTCGCTCGATTGGCGATCTCTGCCTGCGTCCCAAATGCCTAAGCCCACATCCCCCCATTGTGACAGCTGTTACTCTGAGGATGTACGGCCCAAGATGGTTGGAAGTAACAACTGGCTACTCACAGGTATCTCAAGGAGCAGCCTGGATGTTTGGATACAATGGATAGTTGGGAGGCTTTTTCCCAGGATAGAAATGCCAACTTTTAGGGGAACCAGGTTTTAGCTAAAAGGAGTTAAGTTTACAGGAGGTGCGAAAGGCACAGAGGGTGGTAAGTACCTGGAATATGCTGCCAGAGGAGATGGTGGAGCCAGATACAATAACGATGTTCAAGAGGCATCTCGGCAGATGTATGAATAGGCAGGGAATAGAGGGCTATGGGCCACGTAGGGGCAAAAGGGCTTTAATTTAGAAAGGCATCATGTGTCTGTACAGTCTTGGTGGGTTATGGGGCCTCTTCCTGTGCTGGTTGTTCTTTGTTCTTGGGTTGGATTCGCCATCAGAGCTCCTTGGAAGTGGAGTCGCAGGTAGACAGGGCAGCGAGGAAGGTGTTCGGTACGCTTGCCTTTATTAGCCAGTGCATTGAGTGTTGGAGTTGGGAGGCCATGTTGCGGCTATACAGGACATCGGTTAGACCGCTTTTGGAATAGTGTGTTCAATTCTGGTCTCCCAGCTATAGGAAGGATGTTGTTAAACTTGGAAGATTGCAGAAAAGAATTGCAAGGATGTTGGAACGACAAGGGGAGGCTGGATAGACTGGGGCTATTTTCCCTGGATCACCGGAAGCTGAGGGAGTGACCTTATAGAGGTTTATAAAATCATGAGGGGCATGGACAGGGTGAACAGCCAAGACGTTTTTTCCAGGTTAAGGGAGCTTAAAACTAGAGGGGCATAGGTTTAAGGTGAGAGGGGCAAGATTTAAAAAGGACCTAAGGAGTAACTTTTTCACACAGAGGGTGTATGGAACGAGCTGCCAGAGGAAGTGGTGGAGGCTGGTACAGTTACAACATTTAAGAGGCAGCTGGGGATATGACTAGAAGGATAGAAGCATATGGGCCAAACGCTGCCAGATGGGGCTAGATGAATTTAGGATATCTGGTTGGCATGGATGAGTTGGACCAAAGGGTCTGTTTCCACTCCGTACAGCTCTATAACTCTATGACTGGAAGGTATAATGTGGGAACACAAGTTTCCTCGGACTGCTGGATTATTCAGTATCCTTAAAATGAAAGTCGATGGATTCTTGACAGACAAGGTTATCGAGGGGAGGGAGATGCGGCATTGTGGCTTCGACCAGCTCAGCCATGGTCTTATGGAATGTGGGCGTGGGGGTGTAGGTATAGATTTTCGGGGGCCAAATGGCTCCCAAGTCATTAAGACTGCCAACATGGAGATAGCAGTCCCTTCCCCTGTCTGTCATCATAAATCTAGCTGGTCACCATGGTTACAGCCGTTTGAGAAGACAGGTAAGGATTGCGTTTGCACTTCCTTGACGTCATAGTATCCCAGAATGCTTCACGCCTAAAGATGCACTTCAATTTTTTCTTTGTTTTGGTAATGGATCTGGGTGGGATGCTTTCTGAAGCAGGGTCTAGGCCCGAAACGTCAGCTTTCCTGCTCCTAAGATGCGGCTTGGCCTGCTGTGTTCATCCAGCTTCACACCTTGTTATTCTGGGTGGGATGCTGTTTGGAGAGTGACTGTAGTGGGCCGAATGGCCTCTTTTTCTACACGGTCGGAATTCTAGGACTGGCCTAGCCAGCCACGCCTCTGTCTTGTGATCAAATGTAATTTGCTAGGGAAGGGAAGCACTTCAGCAGCAGAAGCCAGCCATTCGCTATCATCGTGGCTGCTTCTAATATCTCACTCACGTCGGCAGCCTTCTTCTCAGCCAGTTCCAGCTTCTCCTGAGCGTCTTTGAGAGCCTCTGAGTACTTGTCCAGTTCATCCTCTGTCCCCTTCAGCCTCTTCTGCATGGCCGCCAACTCATCCTCCAGCTATCACAGGCAAGGCAGGGGGAAAAGAAACAGCAATCTTTAGAACATGGTCAGGAGCAGCAAAAATTGCTAAAGATTACACAGATGCAGGGAGTATCAGTGTGTTACAGGGAGGGGTATGTTGTACATCATTGTTAGAGTGTGGGGTATATCAGTGTTACAGTGAGGGGTGTGGTGTATATCGGTGTTACAGTGAGGGCTGTGGGGTATATCAGAGTATTCAGTGGTGTATATCGATGTTACAGTGAGGGGTGTGGTGTATATCAGTGTTACAGTGAGGGGTGTGGTGTATATCAGTGTTACAGTGTGGGGGATATCGGTGTTACGGTGTGGGGAATATCAGTGTTACAGTGAGGGGTGTGGGGGATATCAGTGTTACAGTGAGGGGTGTGGGGGATATCTGTGTTACAGTGTGGGGTGTGGGGGATATCGGTGTTACAGTGTGGGGTGTGGGGGATATCGGTGTTACAGTGTGGGGGATATCGCTGTTACAGTGTGGGGGATATCGGTGTTACAGTGTGGGGGATATCGGTGTTACAGTGTGGGGGATATCGGTGTTACAGTGTGGGGTGTGGGGGATATCGGTGTTACAGTGAGGGGGGTGGGGGATATCAGTGTTACAGTGAGGGGGGTGGGGGATATCTGTGTTACAGTGAGGGGGGTGGGGGATATCGGTGTTACGGTGAGGGGGATATCGGTGTTACGGTGTGGGGTGTGGGGGATATCGGTGTTACAGTGTGGGGGATATCGGTGTTACAGTGTGGGGTGTGGTGGATATCGGTGTTACAGTGTGGTGGATATCGGTGTTACAGTGTGGTGGATATCGGTGTTACAGTGTGGGGGATATCGGTGTTACAGTGTGGGGGATATCGGTGTTACAGTGTGGGGGATATCGGTGTTACAGTGTGGGGTGTGGTGGATATCGGTGTTACGGTGTGGGGGATATCGGTGTTACGGTGTGGGGGATATCGGTGTTACGGTGTGGGGTGTGGGGGATATCGGTGTTACGGTGTGGGGGATATCGGTGTTACGGTGTGGGGGATATCGGTGTTACAGTGTGGGGTGTGGTGGATATCGGTGTTACAGTGTGGTGAATATCGGTGTTACAGTGTGGGGGATATCGGTGTTACAGTGTGGGGGATATCGGTGGTACAGTGTGGGGGATATCGGTGGTACAGTGTGGGGGATATCGGTGGTACAGTGTGGGGGATATCGGTGGTACAGTGTGGGGGATATCGGTGGTACAGTGTGGGGTGTGGTGGATATCGGTGTTACGGTGTGGGGGATATCGGTGTTACGGTGTGGGGGATATCGGTGTTACGGTGTGGGGTGTGGTGTATATCAGTGTTATAGTATGGGCTTTAGGGTATGTAAGTGTTACAGTGAGAGGTATGGGGTAGATCAGAGTGTTCCTGTGTGGGGTTGGGGAACATCAGAATGTTACAGTGAGGGGTGTGGGGTATATCAGTGTTACACTGAGGGACGTGGGGTATATCAGAGTGTTCCTGTGTGGGGTTGGGGAACATCAAAATGTTACAGTGAGGGGTATGGGGTATATCAGTGTTACACTGAGGGACGTGGGGTATATCAGAGTGTTCCTGTGTGGGGTGTGGGAAACGTCAGAGTATTACAGTGATGTATGTGGGGTGTATTAGAGTGTTACAGTGAGGTGTGTGGGGTATCCGGGGAGGGGGTTGTTACAGCGAGGGGTGTGGGGTATGTCCGAGTGTCCCTGTGTGGGGTATACCAGTGTTACAGTGTGGGGTGTGGGGTATACAGGAGTGTTACAGTAAGGAGTGTGGGATATGTAAGAGTGTTACAGTGAGATACAGCATACTGAGTAAGACTTGTGCTGCCATTTGACAAATATTTCACAATTTTTCTGTTTGTGGCCGGTTGAAGGAACCTGTTTTTTTGTACTCTGTCCAAGTCCGCTCATAACTCTGATCTGTTAAAACTGCCATTATCCTTCACAGCTCTGAGAATAATGCTTGCAGTTTGTTTAAGTGTCCACACAAGTGAAGGCCCTCATCCCCCAAGCCTTTCCAGTAAATCTCCGCTGCTCTCGCTTGGCTTTCTTTGGGTTTAATGTTCACTGCAGCCATTCGCTTTGGAATGTGCCCTGTTTCACACAAATGTGTATTGCATTCAGCGCTATCCTGGGTCGCCACAGCTGACTTCAGCACCTAAAGGTCAGAGATAGCCCAGATACCCTCTCCTATCACTGTCCAGCGTTTCTGAGTGGAAGTACATGTCCCTGCAGCTGCTGGAACTCTGCTGTGATGCCCACCACAGTTGGATAGCCCACAATTTTTATGCTTATCAATTAGGGGAATGTGGGTGTTGTTGGCTAAACCAACTTTACTGCCCTACCCTAGTTGTGGCTAGTCTTGTGAGCAGCTTCTCAGGTGCAGGCTTGAGACAGAGTATGCTTGTAGCAGTCACCTTACCAACCATGACCATTCTGTGCCAACGACGCTGCATAGTGAGTGCAGGTGCCAGTGCAGGATTGGTGTGGGGTAATTCAGCCAGGCACGCAAAACCACTCAGCATTTCAAAGCAAAGATCTGGGGTTTCTGTGCTGTCGGAGGGTCAGCGCTGAGAGAGCAGGTGTCAGAGGGTCAGTGCTGAGGGAGCGGGCGCTGTCGGAGGGTCAGCGCTGAGGGAGCGGGCACTGCCGGAGGGTCAGTGCTGAGGGAGCGGGCACTGCCGGAGGGTCAGTGCTGAGGGAGCGGGCACTGCCGGAGGGTCAGTGCTGAGGGAGCGGACACTGCCGGAGGGTCAGTGCTGAGGGAGCGGACACTGTCGGAGGGTCAGTGCTGAGGGAGCGGACACTGTCGGAGGGTCAGTGCTGAGGGAGCGGACACTGTCGGAGGGTCAGTGCTGAGGGAGCGGGCACTGTCAGAGGGTCAGTGCTGAGGGAGCGGGCACTGTCGGAGGGTCAGTGCTGAGGGAGCGGACACTGTCGGAGGGTCAGTGCTGAGGGAGCGGGCACTGTCGGAGGGTCAGTGCTGAGGGAGCGGGCGCTGTCGGAGCGTCAGTGCTGAGGGAGCGGGCACTGTCGGAGAGTCAGTGCTGAGGGAGCGGACACTGTCGGAGGGTCGGAGCTGAGGGAGCGGGCACTGTCGGAGGGTCGGAGCTGAGGGAGCGGGCGCTGTCGGAGGGTCGGAGCTGAGGGAGTGGGCGCTGTCGGAGGGTCGGAGCTGAGGGAGCGGGCACTGTCGGAGGGTCAGCGCTGAGGGAGCGGGCGCTGTCGGAGGGTCAGCGCTGAGGGAGCGGGCACTGTCGGAGGGTCGGAGCTGAGGGAGCGGGCACTGTCGGAGGGTCAGCGCTGAGGGAGCGGGCGCTGTCGGAGGGTCAGCGCTGAGGGAGTGGGCACTGTCGGAGGGTCAGTGCTGAGGGAGTGGGCACTGTCGGAGGGTC
The DNA here is from genome assembly GCF_030684315.1 of Stegostoma tigrinum. NCBI lineage: Eukaryota > Metazoa > Chordata > Chondrichthyes > Orectolobiformes > Stegostomatidae > Stegostoma > Stegostoma tigrinum. Next base: position 4,430,933 of record NC_081400.1, read on the forward strand.
AGTGCTGAGGGAGCGGGCACTGTCGGAGGGTCAGTGCTGAGGGAGCGGGCGCTGTCGGAGGGTCGGAGCTGAGGGAGCGGGCACTGTCGGAGGGTCAGCGCTGAGGGAGCGGGCACTGTCGGAGGGTCAGTGCTGAGGGAGCGGGCACTGTCGGAGGGTCAGTGCTGAGGGAGCGGGCGCTGTCGGAGGGTCGGAGCTGAGGGAGCGGGCACTGTCGGAGGGTCGGAGCTGAGGGAGCGGGCACTGTCGGAGGGTCAGTGCTGAGGGAGCGGGCGCTGTCGGAGGGTCAGTGCTGAGGGAGCGGGCGCTGTCGGAGGGTCGGAGCTGAGGGAGCGGGCGCTGTCGGAGGGTCAGTGCTGAGGGAGCGGGCGCTGTCGGAGGGTCAGTGCTGAGGGAGCGGGCGCTGTCGGAGGGTCGGAGCTGAGGGAGCGGGCACTGTCGGAGGGTCGGAGCTGAGGGAGCGGGCGCTGTCGGAGGGTCGGAGCTGAGGGAGTGGGCGCTGTCGGAGGGTCGGAGCTGAGGGAGCGGGCGCTGTCGGAGGGTCAGCGCTGAGGGAGCGGGCGCTGTCGGAGGGTCAGCGCTGAGGGAGCGGGCGCTGTCGGAGGGTCAGTGCTGAGGGAGCGGGCGCTGTCGGAGGGTCAGTGCTGAGGGAGCGGGCGCTGTCTGAGGGTCAGTGCTGAGGGAGCGGGCGCTGTCAGAGGGTCAGTGCTGAGGGAGCGGGCGCTGTCGGAGGGTCGGAGCTGAGGGAGCGGGCGCTGTCGGAGGGTCGGAGCTGAGGGAGCGGGCGCTGTCAGAGGGTCGGAGCTGAGGGAGCGGGCGCTGTCAGAGGGTCAGTGCTGAGGGAGCGCCGCACTGTCGGAGGGTCGGAGCTGAGGGAGCGCCGCACTGTCGGAGGGTCTAAATGAATGTGTGGCACGGGTCGCACTGCGTTCGCTATCGCAACATCCCGCCCAGTGAGCTCCCACTGAATTAGAAGTGACAGAGTCGTGTCTAGTATGAGGCCTAGGCCTCCCCCTCCTTACCTGCTTGCTCCTCTCCTCTGCTGCCTTTTTGTCTGCCTCAGCCTGCTCAGCCCTGTCCAGGGCGTTCTCCTTGTCCAGCTTCAGCATCTGCATCTTCTTCTTGATGGCCTCCATTCTGGATTTGTACGGTGGGCCTCGGCGACGACTGGGGAAGAGGAACGGAGGCAGACGAGGGCAGCCGAGCTGTGTGTGAGCGCCGGTGGGCACCGAGAGAGAGAGAGAGAGGAAGAGGATGAAAAAGGTGCCCGTGGTACAGTGAGTCTCCTGTGCTCTCCCACACTGATGTAGTCTCCCCTCGACTCCGAAACCCAACCTTGGGAGTATTTTTAAGTAATCAGTGGGACACTGTCGAGGTTCAGACAATGATTGGTTGGCTGGATGCCGTCCTCTGACTTCAGTGGACAACTGTTTTCTATTAAAAGAGAGGCCAGCTGCTCTCCTTACTCTTCTTTTAACACTCCATCTGGTGCCCGACTTGAGAAGCTTTTTTTTACAGCCTGGTTGGGGACCATTCAGCCCTGTCAGCGACCTCAGGAACTATCACTCAATCCCTTCCACCGCACCCAATCAGAATAACCTTCTGATGTATACCAAGCTCGGCTTCTTTCAGCTTTTCGACACCTCAACCCATTCCCCCGGCCTGACTCTCCCCCGACTCGTCGAGGGAGCAAGTCCCCCATTCTCCTCCCCACACTCCCTGTGGGAGCAAGGCCCCTCCCCATCCTCCTCCCCACTAGAGCGAATCCCCCATTCTCCCCCCTCTCCCCCAAATCCCCATGGCAGAGAGTCCCCCATTCTACCCCTCCCATTACCCGTAGGAGCGAGTCCCCCATTCTCCCTGTGGGAGCAAATCCCCCATTCTCTGCGCCCCCCCCCCCCACTCCCCACGGGATCGAGTCCCCCATTCTCCCCCCACCTCACTCCTCACAGGAGTGAGTCCCTCATTCTCTTTCCCCCAATTCCCTGCAGGAGCAGGTCCCCTCTTCTCCCCCCACGAAATACTGAAGGCACAACCTTTGGTGAGGACTGAGAAGCACTGTATCTGACCTTTACCCAGGTCCACAAGGCAAGCATCTAACATGTCAGCCTAACTCAGCTGGAGCTCCGAGGTTAGCACTCACGGAATCGGAGTTAACAGGTTCAAGACCCGTTCCAGAGAATGCAGCAAATAAGACAGACTGGCCAGTGCCAGCACGGTGCAGCTCCATCAGAGGGTCAGCGCTGAGGGAGCGGTCACTGTAGGAGAGTCAGCGCTGAGGGAGCTGGCACTGTCGGAGAGTCAGCGCTGAGGGAGCTGGCACTGTCGGAGAGTCAGCATTGAGGGAGCAGGCACTGTCCGAGGGTCGCACAGAGGGAGCAGGAACTGTCTAAGGGCTAGTGCTGAGAGCGCGGGCACTGTCAGGGGGGTCAGCGCTGAGTGAGCGAGCACTGTCAGGTTGTCAGTGCTGATGGAGCAGGCACTGTTGGAGGGTCAGTGCTGGTAGAGCGGGCCCTGTCAGAGGGTCAGTGCTGATGGAGCTGGCACTGTGGGAGGGTCAGTGCTGAGGGAGCTGGCACTGTGAGAGGGTCAGTGCTGATGGAGCGGGCACTGTCAGAGGGTCAGTGCTGATGGAGCGGGCACTGTCGGAGGGTCAGTGCTGGTAGAGCGGGCACTGTGGGAGGGTCAGTGCTGAGGGAGCTGGCACTGTGGGAGGGTCAGTGCTGAGGGAGCTGGCACTGTGGGAGGGCCAATGCTGGGGGAGCAGGCACTGCCAAGATGGAATCGAACCCTGGGGGGACTATTAGGGCAGGAGCTTGAAATGTGAACCAGGCCTTTTGGAGGTGAAAGGTCATTGAGGAAGGGTCGCCAGACCCGAAACATTTACTCTGATCTTTTGTTCACAGATGCTGCCAGACCTGTTGAGCTTTTCCAGCAACTTCTGATTTTGTTCTTGATTTATACCATCCGCAGTTCTTTCGGTTTTTCTTTGGGGGTGAAGTCAGGAGGACTTACCCAGCAAAGGGGCATGGGTCCCTGCAACATTATTCCCGCCACAACAGTTGTCATGCCAGCAATTTTGTCAAAATAAGCAAGCTGAATCTGAGCAGGCTTTTGATCAGCAAGTGGTCTAGAACCACAGTGAGTGGATAGAGCTAAGGGAATGGTGCAGTGTTCTTATAGACCCAATGCACAAAACAGACCCTTCGAGCCAACCAGTCCATGCCGGCCCTAATCCCAAACTAAACTAGCTCCCACCTGCCTGCTCCTGGCCCATATCCCTCCAAACCCTTCCTATTAATGTACTTATTCAAATGTCCTTTAAATGTTGTAACTACGCCTGCATCCACCGCTTCCTCAGGATGTTCATTCCACGCACGAACCGCTGTCTGTGTAAATAAAAACTTGCCCCTTGTGTCCTTTTCTCACCTTAAAAACATGCCCCCTAGTCTTGCCCCTAGTCTAAGGAAATGTCACCTGCCATTCATCATATCTAAACCCGTCATGATTTAATAAACGTCAATAAGGCCAGCCTTCGAACTCAGGGAATAATCTCAGCCTCTCCTTGTAACGCATACCCTCCATGCTCATTGAATGGTGGACTCTGTTGAAGGGACTGAAGGGCCTCTTCCCAATCCTATGTTGTGGTGCCCTTCCTGACACGGGGGAGGCCAGTTTTCTGGCCATTCTTTAGCCGGCATCTGGGCGGACAGCCAATGGGTCCTCCGTCAGCCCCCACCCGGCCAAGTCTGTGCCCTCTGGGCTCGGTGAGGGCAGTGAGCATGCGCAGGAGTATCGCTCCTTCCCTTTCTCCCCGCTGCTATCCACACAGCCTCTCTGCTTGTAGCTGTATCGTCGCTGTTGCTGGGAGGAAGTCCAGAACTCCCTCGCATTACGGTAGGATAACAAGTACCAGCCTTGCCAGTGAATCCCAATGTGTGGGTGAGGTCAAGTACTTTCAGGCTTCAAGAAGGAAGGTAGAGTTGTACAGCGCGGAAACAGATCCCTACAGCTCCAACCTTTCAAGCCCAGCAAATATCTTTGTAAATCTTTTCTGCACCCTTTCTAGTTTAGCAACATCTTTCCTACAGCAGGGAGACCAGAATTGAATGCAGTATTCCAGTAGTAGCCCTAACCAATGTCCTGTACAGCTGCAACATGGCCCTCCCAACTCCCTGTACTCAAAGCTCTGACCAATAAAGGCAAGCGTACCAAACACCTTCACTGCCCTGTCTACCTGCAGCTCCACTTGTGAGGAGCTATGAACGTGCACTCCAAGGCACCTCTGTTCAGCAACACTCCCCCAGGACCTTACCATTAAGTGTATAAGTCCTGCCCTGATTTGCATTACCAAACGCCACATTTCACATTTATCTCAATTAAACACCGTCTGCTGCTCCTCGGCCCCTTCTGATCAAGATCCTGCTGGGCTTTGGGGTAACCTTCTTCCCTGTCCGCTACAGCACCAATTTCGGTGTCATCTGCAAACTTACTAACCATTCCTCCTATATTCGCACCCAAATCCTTTATACAAAGGATACTTCCCACAGCGGTTGCCTGGAATATTTTAGGGTGGGTTTACTTTCTGAGCTACATCTGATCAAGCTGCCCACCATCTAACCCCTGTGCCAGAAGGTTTTTACAATAGGTTAAGGTGGATCTATTCCTGTCAAGTTATCTCAGTCAGTCAAAAATAAAGCCCCAGCAGGAATCTGGCCAGCAGCTGTCACAACACATTGACGCCCGTGAGCACAAATAGATTGTGATGATGTCCCCCAAGGCTGTATTCCTTTTGTATTTCGCTGCTGACTGCCTTGCAGTGCACCTCATGCCCGTTCTTGACACAGGAACATTCGGAGCAACTTGGCTCCTTCACTCTGGAAGCCATCTTGGCTGGGTGTCTGCCCCCATTTCTGACTCCAGGAGTCATGAAGCCTTTGAGTCACAGAGACGTACGACACCTTTCAGCCCGACCTGTCCGTGCCAACCCAGATTAGCCTAAATTCATCTGGTTCCATTTGCCAGCATTTGGCCCATATCCCTCTAAACCCTTTCTATCCAAGTACCGAGCCAGATGCCTTTTAAATGTTGTCATTGTACCAGCCTCTACCACTTCCTCATTCTGTAAATACACCACCCTCTGCCTGAAAATGTTGCTCCTTTGGTCCCTTTTAAATATTTCCCCTCTCACCTTAAACCTCTGCCCCTCTAGTTTTGGACTCCTCTGCCCTGGGGGAAAAGACCTTGGTTACTCACCCCCATCCATGCCCCCCATGATTTTATAAACCTCTATAAGGTCACCCCTCAGCCTCTGATGCTTCAGAGAAATTAGCCCCAGCCTCTCACGATCGCTCAAACTCTGCTACATCCTTGTAAAGTTTCCTGAACCCTTTCTAGTTTCACAACATCCTGTAGGAGGGAGACCAGAATTATTCCAAAAATGGCCTAACTAATATCCTATACAGCTGCAACATGACCTCTTAACTCCTACACTCAATGCACTGACCAATAAAGGCGACTGTACCAAACACCTTCTTCACCACCCTGTCTACTTATGACCACACTTTCAAGGGAGTATGAGCCTGCACTCCGAGATCTCTTTGTTCAGCTCAACTCCCCAAGACCTGACCATTATGTGTATAAGTCCTGCCCTGATTTGCCTTTCCAAAATGCAGCACCTCACATTTGTCTAAATTAAATTTGTCTGTCACTCCTCGGCCCATTGTACTCTGAGGTAACCTTCTTCGCTGCCTGCTACACCTTCAACTTTAGTGTCATCTGCAAACTTACTAACCATACCTCCTATGTTCACATCCAAACCATTTATGTAAAAGATGAAAAGCTGTGGACCCCACACTCATCCTTGTGGCACACTACTGGTCACAAGACTCCAGTCTGAAAATCAACCCTCTACCACTACCTTCTGTCTCCTACCATCGAGCCAGTTCTGTATTGCTTCGATTATGTTGCTAAGACTGCACTTGGAGTACAGTTTTGGTTTCCTTATCTCAGGAAAGGCTCTATTGTTAGAGAGGGAGTTTTTTTTTAATTCACTTGTGGGGGCATGGACCAGCATCTATTGCCCTTCTCTAGTTGCCCCTTTGAGAAGTGGTGATGACCTGCCTTCTTGAACCGCTGCAGTCCATGTGCAGTACGTAGATGGGCAATACCATGAAGGAAGGATATCCAGGATTTCAACCCAGTACCTAACCCCGTCCTGTCTCTGTCCTGGGAATGTTCGATGGGGGATAGTGTAAAAGGAGCTTTACTCTGACTCTAACCCCGTGCTGTCCCTGTGCCTGGGAGTGTTTGATGGGGGAAAAGCGTAGAGGAGGCTTTACTCTATATCTAACCCCGTGCTGTCCCTGTGCCTGAGAGTGTTTGATGTGGGAAAAGCGTAGAGGAGGCTTTACTCTATATCTGACCCCATGCTGTCCCTGTGCCTGGGAGTGTTTGATGGGAAACAGTATAGAGAGAGCTTTAGTCTGAATCTAACCCTATGCTGTCCCTGTACCTGGAAGTGTTTGAAGGGGGACAGTGTAGAGAGAGCCTTACTTTGTATCTAACCCCGTGCTGTTCCTGTTCTGGCAGTGTTTAATTGCGAGGGGGGATAGTGTAGAGGGAGCTTTAGTCTATTTCTAACCTTGTGCTATCCCTTGTCCTGGGAGTGCTCCTCACTCGGTAGAGCACAGCCATCTAAAAGAAATGTCTGGGCTCTCTTTTGTGGGGGAGGGTGAGTAGAGAGAGATACAATGAGGAGCTGATGCAGACGTCTAAAAAAAGGAAGCATAAATCGGCCGCTCATTGTTCAGTCTCACTTTACTGGCAAGCTCTGTGACGGATGTTCACTCATGATAAGGTCGTGCATAGCTGAGGGTTTGGGCAATGGATTACAGCAGGCTGAAAGAACAGGCTATTTCCAGGCCTCAAAGCTCCATAAAAGGCTGTTTCGTTCGCCGTGCCACCCCACAGACTGGCGACGGCGACTGAATGACATTGGAAGCCTCCAGCTGGCATTCGGGCACTGCAACAGGTGGGTGGCAGCGGGGCTTGGGACGCCCTGCGTGTGACAGAGAGAGAAGACAGAGGGCTGCAAAGTGGCCAATTAAGGCTGTTAAAGAGGCCAAGAATAGAAACGAAAAGACAGAACCACTGAGAAAGCTCAGAGGGTCTGGCAGCATCTTGGGGGGGGGGCAGGGGGTGGGGGGGCAACTCAAGAGTTAACATTTCAGGAATAGACAGACATAGGGAGGAGGGCTTTGGAGATTGAGAGGGAGTGGCGTTGGCGGGCACAAACAGTAGACCCATAGAGCTGTACAGCACACAAGCAGACTGTTTGGTCCAAATCATCTGTGCTGATCAGATATCCTCAATCAATCTTTTCCCATCAAAAGTCATGGGTTGTAGAGCACAGAATCAGACCCTTCGGTCCAACTCATCCATGCCAACCAAATGTCCTAAATTAATCCAGTCCCATTTGCCAGCATTTAGCCCATATCCCTCTAAACCCTTCCCGTCCATGTCTCCATCCAGATGCCTTTTTAAATGTTGTAACTGTACCAGTCCCCACCACTTCCTCTGGCAGCTCGTTCCATACACACACCACCCTCTGCGTGAAAAAGTTGCCCCTTAGGTCCCTTTAAAATCTTTCCCCTCTCACCTTAAACCTACACCCTTGAGCTTTGGTCTCTCCCGCCCCGGGGGTAAAGTCCTTGACTATTCACACTATCCATGTCCCTCATGATTTTATAAACCCCAGTAAGGTCACCCGTCAGCCTCTGATGCTCCAGGAAAATAGCCCCAGCCTATTCAGCCTCTCCCTGTAGCACAAACCCTCCAACCCTGGCAACATCAGTGTAAATAAAAACTGGAAGAAGTGCGGATGCTGTAAATCAGGAATAAAAACAAAGTTGGTGGAAAAGCCCCGCAGGTCTGGCAGCATCTGTGAAGGAAGAAACAGAGCTAACGTTTCGGGTCCGGTGACCCTGACCCTGTCTACCTGTTCTGATGAGCGTTAACTCTGTTTCTTCCTTCACAGATGCTGCCAGACCTGCTGGGCTTTACCAGTAACTTTGTTTTTGTTTAACATCTATGTAAATCTTCTCCGGACCCTTTCAAGTTTCACAACATCCTTCCTGTAGTGAGGAGACCAGAATACACATAGTATTCCAAAAGTGACCCTAACTGATGTCCTTTACAGCTTCAACATGACCCTCCTAACTCCTGTGCTCCATGCACTGACCAATAAAGGCAAGCGTACCGAACACCTTCCTCACGTCCCTGCCTACCTGCGACTTCACCCTCATGGGACTATGAACCTGCACCCCAAGGTCTCTTTGTTCAGCAACACTCCCCACAATAAGTGTATAAGTCCCGTACTGGTTTGCCTTTCCAAAATGCAGTACTCACGTTTATCTAAATTAAACCCCATCTGCTGTTCTTTGGCCCAAGTAGTGAAGCAACAAATAGAGTACAAAAATGGGGGCAGAAAGCAACGGAGAGCAGCTTGAGACCGACGTATAGTTAACTTGAAACTCCTTCAGAATACAGGATTAAAGTCTGGGTGCCCAGTAGCTTTCTCAACTTTCTGTTATATCCTGGTTGCCCTGTGTCGTATAATGTAGTTGGTTTACTGGATGAATGACGGAGCGCTGATCAGTTTAGCCTTACTGCATTCTCCCCACTCTTTCATACAAAAGGTGTAAACAGTAAAAAAAAAACAAGATTGCCCCCACTAGATACTCCCAGGTCAGGAACAGCACCGGGTGAAACACCAAGCAAAGCCCCCTCTGTTCTTTTGAAACAAGGAATAAAAGCTGCCTTGATTTTGTTAAACTAAAGTAAAAACTTATTACGCTGGGCAAGAACAAAAACGAGCAAAAAAATGTCTCTCTGTCCCAATCAACCATTTTGGACAAGGATTACAGGAGGCCAAAATAGGAATAGACTCAAGCAAAATCAAAGGAAGCAAATAAATAAATGAACAAATATTTCCCCTGTGCTCTGTCTCCATCCAACAGCGAACAGGGAATGCATCCTGCATAAACCACCACTTCCTTCTAACTGAGCTGAGATTTCACCCTCCACTATTTCTGCAATTTCTACCCCCCTTCCCACTTTTCCTGAAAAAGTCCTGTCGAATCTTGCTCCCACCGTCCCTTCACACAGCACATTCCAGATCAGAGCGTTGCATCCAAGAAAAGAACAAAATTTTCATCCGCTATAATAAAATGTGAGGCTGGATGAACACAGCAGGCCAAGCAGCATCTCAGGAGCACAAAAGCTGACGTTTCGGGCCTAGACCCTTCATCAGAGAGGGGGATGGGGGGAGGGAACTGGAATAAATAGGGAGAGGGGGGGAGGCGGACCGAAGATGGAGAGTAAAGAAGATAGGTGGAGAGAATATAGGTGGGGAGGTAGGGAGGGGATAGGTCAGTCCAGGGAAGACGGACAGGTCAAGGAGGTGGGATGAGGTTAGTAGGTAGCTGGGGGTGCGGCTTGGGGTGGGAGGAAGGGATGGGTGAGAGGAAGAACCGGTTAGGGAGGCAGAGACAGGTTGGACTGGTTTTGGGATGCAGTGGGTGGGGGGAAGAGCTGGGCTGGTTGTGTGGTGCAGTGGGGGGAGGGGACGAACTGGGCTGGTTGAGGGATGCAGTAGGGGAAGGGGAGATTTTGAAACTGGTGAAGTCCACATTGATACCATATGGCTGCAGGGTTCCCAGGCGGAATATGAGTTGCTGTTCCTGCAACCTTCGGGTGGCATCATTGTGGCAGTGCAGGAGGCCCATGATGGACATGTCATCAAGAGAATGGGAGGGGGAGTGGAAATGGTTTGCGACTGGGAGGTGCAGTTGTTTTTTGCGAACTGAGCGGAGGTGTTCTGCAAAGCGGTCCCCAAGCCTCCGCTGGTGTTCTGCAAAGCGGTCCCCAAGCCTCCGCTGGTGTTCTGCAAAGCGGTCCCCAAGCCTCCGCTCAGTTCGCAAAAAACAACTGCACCTCCCAGTCGCAAACCATTTCCACTCCCCCTCCCATTCTCTTGATGACATGTCCATCATGGGCCTCCTGCACTGCCACAATGATGCCACCCGAAGGTTGCAGGAACAGCAACTCATATTCCGCCTGGGAACCCTGCAGCCATATGGTATCAATATGGACTTCACCAGTTTCAAAATCTCCCCTTCCCCTACTGCATCCCTCAACCAGCCCAGTTCGTCCCCTCCCCCCACTGCACCACACAACCAGCCCAGCTCTTCCCCCCCACCACTGCATCCCAAAACCAGTCCAACCTGTCTCTGCCTCCCTAACCGGTTCTTCCTCTCACCCATCCCTTCCTCCCACCCCAAGCCGCACCCCCGCTACCTACTAACCTCATCCCACCTCCTTGACCTGTCCGTCTTCCCTGGACTGACCTATCCCCTCCCTACCTCCCCACCTACACTCTCTCCACCTATCTTCTTTACTCTCCATCTTCGGTCCGCCTCCCCCCCTCTCCCTATTTATTCCAGTTCCCTCTCCCCATCCCCCTCTCTGATGAAGGGTCTAGGCCCGAAACGTCAGCTTTTGTGCTCCTGAGATGCTGCTTGGCCTGCTGTGTTCATCCAGCCTCACATTTTATTATCTTGGAATCTCCAGCATCTGCAGTTCCCATTAACTCTGATAAAATTTTCATCCGCTGTTAGGTTCTTTTGCAGAATGTTTTGAAACCTTTTACTGGACGAGCTCCCAGTAGAAATGGTTTTTCCCTTTGCTGCCAAAATCCTACGTAATTTCGCCCAGTTATAAAACATCATAGTTTGCAAGTACAGAGTGTAGCTGGCATTGTTCTCGTGTTTATGGTACTACTTCCTTGCAAAAGCACTTCCAGCTTTTAGATGCACCTACAGTAAAGGTCTTGCAATCAGTTCAGAGTATAAATACAAGGCAGTCAGTTCATTTGGTAATTAATCATTTTGTTTATTGGCATGTCTCCTGTACACATCAATATCCTGCAACCTGTAAGATCAGTGTCACAGACAATACATTCAGTCACTGACATTCAGTGGTGAGTAACATGACCTGTCCCTTATCACCTACATAGAGAAGCCATCTAGAGGGCAGTTGCTGTAAAAGAACACAAATAGAGATCAACTGGATGGTAGTTATGTAAATCGTGCGTGTAGAGGTAAGCTGGAGGATAGTTGCTGTAAATGAACACATAGGGGTCAGTTTGAGAGTATTGAACATGTCGACATCATCTAGAACATAATTGTTGCAAATTTGCTCATATAAAGGTCAGCTAGGCAGTAATTGTGCATGTTTGCGTATGAAGAGGTCAGCTAGAGTGTAATTACGATAAGTTTGTGTATGTAGATAACAGCTAGAGGATAATTGCTGTAAATGGACACAGAGGGCAACTAGAGAGCAGTGGTGTACATTTGAACACATGGACGTCAGCTGGAGAGTAATTGCTGTAAATCTGTGCAGGTTGTGGTCAGCTAGAGGATAGTTGCTGTAAATGAACAAAGACATGGACCATCTAAATAGCAAACACTGCTACATAAGACCTACAGTCAGTAGGAGAGCAGTTGTTTCTCTGAGAGCTGACCACTGCACAAAACAAATGCATTTCTTCCTCTTTCTTGTATTGGTTTTGATGACTGTTTTATATCTCCGCAACAAAGGCCTGAACTGTCAAAACACATTTGCTGCTGTAAACAAATTTAAGTGCTGTGACAGTGCTGAGCCTTTAAGAGGTTATTTTTGTCCTTTTGTTTTTCAGTGAGGTTTTAAGATAGAGGAACTGAGCTATCTACATGAAAAAGCCAGTAAGCAGCCTATGACGCCTCGGTTTCCTTTTTAAAAGCTGGAACAATAGAAGCAGCCTGGCTGGTTGTGGCCAGCTCTCACAGAATCAGGAATTCTAGTTTTACTTTTCAGTTTTTTTAGGTTTAGTTGTTGGAGCAGTCACTGTTGGAGCTTCAACAGCTTCTGGAGTTTTTGACACCATTTTGGCCCTCTCTCAGTTACAGCCAGGGGCTGGGCATTCTCTCTGCGGCTGGGTTACCTGTCTTTCTGAATTTGCCTTTTTGTCAATGGATGATGTTATTATAACCAGACAACAAACTAGTAATAGTTACCATATCTACTGTTCTGTTAAGTTTTCCAATAGCGTTAAGTTGTTATAAGTTCTTTCTTTTGTGTTAATTTAAATATAGTGTTTAAATAAATGGTGTTTCGCTTAACGTCGAGCAGTCGCCCAGTCACATTGCATCTGGAACACAGCACATTACACTTGGCTTCAAAATAAGAAAAGTTAGTTCTGGGCTACCTTCTTAAAATATTTTTGAGAGGGTCTACTTTGGCTTACAACGACACGGCCTCGCAGAAGGTGATTGGTTTACGGGCGAGCGAGCCAGACACTGGAGGAATATGTCTGATATATAGTTGCTTTTTCAAAGTAACAACCCAATATCAAACATATCAAGCAGCGTCAGGCAGAGCATGTGAAGGCATCAATTGTCATGGGGAGTGGAGGAGGAGGAAGAAATGGTCGGCTCCTGGCCTTGTGGAGCTCGGATGCAGGATCCTGAGCAATGAGACCGTTGGAGTCCAGAGTTCTATGTCACCTGTTGAAAAAGACAGAAGTTACATCCCTGTGCAGTGCAAGTCACCCAAAATATTCTCCTTTGAGACATCCTCCAGGTCTGCAGCAGCCTCTCTGCTTTCGTGCCACTTTCTAGCCCTTGGCCTTGAATGTAATAACATTTCAAGAGCTTGCTTTGGAAAGGCTTGTGAGGTTTCCTGCTTCCCAGGCGGTGCATTCCAGATCCCGCTGGAAGGTTTTCCACCAATTCCTCTCTAAACCATCTCGCCTTCCACCTTAAAACTGAATGCCCGCTCGCTATCAGCCCTTCCACTACAGCTGCTTTGTCCACGTTGAAGAAGGGTCTAGGCCCGAAACGTCAGCCGTCCGCTCCTCTGACCCTGCTTGGCCTGCTGCGTTCATCCAGCTCTACACCTTGTTACCTCTTGTTTTGGTCCACTTTGTCCAGGTCCTGTTATACACCTCTCTCGAGTACAACCCCTCAGCCTTCTCCAACCTCTGCCTATCTGAGCAACAAGAACGTTCCAAGGAAGAGTCACTCGACCCGAAACGTCAGCTCTTAATTTCTCTCCACGGATGCTGCCAGACCCGCTGAGCAATTTTTGTTTCTGTCTCTGGTTTCGGATTCTAACTCAGCCTATCTAGCTTCACTTCATTATTGTTTGAAAATAAAACAACACCGCTTCGCCCAACTTCCTTTGCCTTTTTTTTTGCAGAACTGAATGTTGCAGATAACTGCTACATTCTGGAACAGAAGAGGCCATTTGACCCTTTCCAATTGTGCTGGCTGTTCGGACGGAGGTACCCAAGTCAGACTCCCTCTGCTGTTTTACCATCAGACAGAGACTGCACACTGCTCCAATTGGGTCTGACCCAGATTTAAATTGTTCCTCCAGCCTATTCTGACAGAACTCTGGACCTTATTGCGCTTCAGCACAGAACGGACGGTTGCGGAGGTGTTCCCACCGGAAATCGACACTCGGTCCCGAATGTACCGTTGAAAGCCCTGGAAATCTCCCCCTGCCTTGCCCTGTTTCTCTTCACATCCCGACTCCCCAGTCCTGCTCCTCATCCCGTTGTCTCTGTGAATGCAAAACTGTGAACCCGACCAATCATAGAGTCACACGGGATGGAAGTAGATCCTTCGGCCCAACCAGTCTGTGCCGACCATAAACCCCCAAACTAAACTAGTCCCACCTGCCTGCTCCTGGCCCAAATCCCTCCAAACCTTTCTTATCCATGCACTTATCCAAATGTCTTTTAAGCGTTGTAACTGCGCCCACACCCACCCCTTCCTCAGGAAGTTCCTTCCACGCATGAACCACTCCGCGTTAAAAAAAGTTACCCCTCATGCCCTTTTTAAATCTTTCTCCTCTCGCCTGAAAAATGCTCCCGCTAGTTTTGAACTCCCCTACCCGAGGGAAAAGACATTGCTGTTCACCTTATCCATGCCCCTCATGATGTTATAAACTTCTGTAAGGTCACCCCTCAACCTCCTACCCTCTAGTGCAAAAAAGGTCCCAGGCTATCCAGCCCCTCCTTATAACGCAAACGCTCCATTCCCAGCGACATCCTGGTAAATCTGGTCTGAACTCTCTCCAGTTTAATAATACCCTTCCTATAACAGGGCGACCAGAACGGGACACAGTTCTCCAGAAGAGGCCTCATCAACATCCTGTACAACCTCAACATGACGTCCTGACTGCTCTACTGAAAGGTCTGAGCAATGAAGGCAAGTGTGCTAAACACCTTCCTAACCCCCCCCCCCCCCCCCGTGACTCAAATTTCAAAGAATTATGAACCTGTAGGTCTCTGTCCCACAGTATTAAGTGGATGAATAGCACAGGTTTAGAGGGATTTGGGTCACAAGCTGGTACATTGTTCTAGTTTAGTTTGGGATTATGTTCAACATGCACTGGTTGGACCGAAGGGTCTGTTTCCATGCTATATGACTCTAGGACTACCCAGGGCCCAACTGTTAATTCGATAAGTCTTGCTGTCATCGTTTTAGCAAGCCTCTCATGTATTCAACTTAAACTCTAGCCACCACTCCTCAGCTCATCGTCCCAATGAGTCAAGATTTCTTTGTAAACTTAAACAATCCTTCTCCTGCTATTTGCACGTTCCATTTAACACACGCTGCTTTAATCTCCTCAAACTCTGTCCTCCCCAGCCAACTCCCAAGAGCTCTCTTCCCGTCAACCAGGAATATCCCCAGGGAGTGGTGAATCGGGGAGACCACCCCAGGTCCCGGAGCCCGCACTCTGCTCGGACCAGGACCATCGTGGCTGGGATGGTGGGTGGGGGCAGGAGCTGAAACACACAAGAGATGGTGGCAGGCAGTCATGGAAATCTGCGAGATGTTGCCGAGCCACGGAGTTAGCGGAAGGGGGGACTGCTGGATCTTTCCCTGTGCACCATTATCTGCCTGGCAACCAGCACACTGATCAAACTCTGCCTGGTTGTTTGCTTTAGCGCGCTGGTTACGAACCCCCTCCCCAAACCTGCGAATCTCTTGGCCCGCAGCCAAACCAGGAAATGCTAAGGGAATTCACTTGCACCTCTCTCCCTACCTGTCTGAAACTGACGACCGGTCAAGTCCAGCGGCAGCAGGGCGGGATTTCTGTCTGTTCCCAAGGATAAACTTGTTCCTCTCCTCGCTCCCGACCAGGCCTGCTGCACGGATTCAATGCAGAGGCGTCTGTCCATCCTTGCTTAAAATCCGCCCCCCCTCTGCCTTTTTATACACCCCTATCCCAGCCCAGACTGGGATTAAAATCCACACAGTGAGATGTGCCTGTAATTAAATCTATTGATCTCCTACCCCTCTCCTCCGCCCTTGGCAGGCGATGGCCCAGATAGAGGTTTCAGAAAATCTATCGGATCGATGAGGCTGATGCTGTCTCTGCCAAGCTTGCCTGGAGCAAGGGCTGTCGGGGGCGACAGATGTGGAGGGCACCTTGCAATAAGGGAGCTACAATATGAAGATGCTTCATGACAGCTTTAAGGCTCTCGCCGAAGTAGGCCTCAGATTCCAAGAGTCAAGGCCCATCGAAGAGTTGAGCTCAGAATCCCAGCCAGTGCCGGGAAAGGAGGAATGCAGGCCATCAGCGCCGAGGGAGTGGGCACATTGTCGGAGGGTCAGTGCTGAGGGAGTGGGCATTGTCGGAGGGTTAGTGCTGAGGGTGTGGGCACTGTCAGAGGGTCAGCGCTGAGGGAGTGGGCACTGTCAGAAGGTCAGCGCTGAGGGAGTGACTGTTAGAGGGTCAGTACTGAGGGACTGCAGCCCTGTCGGAGGGTCAGTACTGTGGGAGTGGGCACTGTCGGAGGGTCAGTGCTGAGGACATGGGCAGTGTCGGAGGGTCAGCGCTGAGTGAGCGACTGTTGGAGGGTCAGCACTGAGGGAATGGGTGCAGTCAGAGGGTCAGCACTGATGGAACGGACACTGTTGGAGGGTCAGTGCTGAGGGAGCGGGAACTGTTGGAGGGTCAGTGCTGAGGGAGCGACTGTCAGAGGGTCAGCGCTGAGGGAGCGACTTTCGGAGGGGGCACATTGCTGGGGGAGTTCCCTCTGCTATCCGGGGATCCATAGTTAGCCTTCGTGAAACAGCAGCGAAAGAGATGATCCCGTTATCATTGTATGTGGGATCTTGCTGTGCACCTCATGCGTTTCCTACACCACAAGCCTAGGTTGAGCACTTTGGAGGGGTGTGCTACAAAAATGCAAAACCTTTCCATTTTGACTCAAGGTTGGTTGGGGGGGGGGGGGGTGCGCGTGGTGCGAAATTTGTCCTCGCTCTCTGTGCCAAAACGAATCCATGACCGAGAGCCGGGAGTCTCCCAGAATTCCTTGCAGTGGGAACCGTATCATTGACACACAATGTTAACTCACTGTCATGCC
The DNA here is from genome assembly GCF_030684315.1 of Stegostoma tigrinum. Taxonomy (NCBI): domain Eukaryota; kingdom Metazoa; phylum Chordata; class Chondrichthyes; order Orectolobiformes; family Stegostomatidae; genus Stegostoma; species Stegostoma tigrinum. The sequence goes on from NC_081400.1 coordinate 4,447,416, forward strand.
TGTGTGCTGAAGCATTCATTCGTGCTGTGGTCAGGGAAATCGTAATCCTGAGTGGCACCCCTCACCTGCCCAAACTGTCAGGGAGTGGCACTAGTCTTGGCATTGGTGCCCAGAGATGAATTTGGGGGGGGTGGGGGGGGGTGCGGGTGTATGGAGGTCATTGGCGAACTGAGCCAGGACTGTGCCCTGTTCTTGACGACTGTGCGCGTGACCCAACAACAGTGAGCTTTCGCCTGGTTTTGATGTGCTCCCTCCCAGACTTGAAGATATCAGTACCCACCTGTGATGGACAAGACCAGACCAACCTCAGGTGTAGAGCTGGATGAACACAGCAGGCCAAGCAGCACCAGAGGAGCAGGAAGGCTGACGTCTCAGTTCGAGACCCTTCTTCAGCCTGGAGAGGCTGTTTCAGTGCTGCACACCTCTATGAATGCGTAAACTCTCAGTGTTCAATAAAACATCATTTATTCAAACACTATATTTAATCCACCACAAAAGAGAAAAGAAACTGCATTGGAAAACTCAGCAGAATAATAGACGCGGTAACTATTACGAGATAACTGTTCCAATACAGTCACATTGCACAAACGCACCTCTTGGCAAAAGGCAAATGGAGAAAAATAGATTTGTCTCACAGACACAATAACAGATGTTGCTGGAAAAGCTCAGCAGGTCTGGCAGCATCTGTGGAGAAAAAAAATCAGAGTTAACGTTTCATGTCTGGTGACCCTTCCCTAGGTTAGATCTGAGTGAAATCCAGGGGGAGATAGGTTGGATTTGTTGGGGGCGGGTCAGGGCCAGAGAAGTTGAGGTGACTAATATTATGTCGATGGCTCTCAATGAACAGATCGAGGGGAGGGAGGGGTCCGGGCGGAGAGAGAGTGTTGGAACTGGGCGCAGGGGCCTGCGGGATAGGGAGAGGACTCTCATCTAAAGAAATGGGCACGGAGGCGAAGATGGTGGGGGAAGAGTTTGACGTCACATTGTGCCCGAAATTCGTTAAGGTGGGGACGCAGAGGACCCTGAGGCCTTTGCTGAGTACAGAGCATTCAACGTTGGAGGTTGGGAGGGATGGATGAATGCCCGACAGGAGGTGGGGTTGGGGGAGGGGATGGAGTCAGAGGGAAGATATGTGAGGACAAGGGGGGCGGTGGTGTTTTGTCTTTGTTTTTGTTGGAGGGTGGGATGTGAGTGCAGAAGTGTGGGAAATGCAAGAGATATGGTTGAGGACATTTTTGATCACTTGGGGGTGGGGGGGGGGACGTTGCGGTCCTTGAAGTCGGAGGATAGCTGGGATGTCCGGAGTGGAACGCTCCATCTTGGGAGCAGACGTGGCGGAGGAATTGGGAGTAGGGAGTCACGTTCTTGCAGGAAGGTGGGTGAGAGGAAGGGTAGCCGTGGGAGTCGGTGGGTTTGAAATAGATGTCGGTGCTGAGATGGTCAGGCGGAGAGACCCAGGAAGGCGAGGGAGGCGAATCTGAGGTTGGGGGAGGGGGGAAAGGTGTTAGTAAAGTTGATGGGCTGTTCAAGTTCCTTGTGATACAGTCATCAATTTAGCGGAGGAAGAGGTGAGGGATAGCGCCAGTGTAACCATAAGACCATAAGACATAGGAGTGGAAGTAAGGCCATTCGGCCCATCGAGTCCACTCCACCATTTAAATCATGGCTGATGGGCATTTCAACTCCACTTCCCTGCACTCTCCCCGTAGCCCTTGATTTCTCGTGAGATCAAGAATTTATCGATCTCTGCCTTGAAGACATTTAACGTCCCGGCCTCCACTGCACTCCGTGGCAATGAATTCCATAGGCCCACCACTCTCTGGCTGAAGAAATGTCTCCTCATTTCCGTTTTAAATTTACCCCCTCTAATTCTAAGGCTGTGCCCATGGGTCCTAGTCTCCCCGCCTCATGGAAACAACTTCCCAGCGTCCACCCTTTCTAAACCATACATTATCTTGTAAGTTTCTATTAGATCTCCCCTCAACCTTCTAAACTCTAATGAGTACAATCTCAGGCAGAAGAGCGACAGTTCCACGCAGATAATACCGCGGGGTGCGTGCATTCAAGGAGAGGCCGCACACCCCTGGCAAAACCTGCTTTGGTAAACCCTTGCATGGCATGCCTTTGCCATTGTAGACCATGTTACGTTGGCACACCCTGCACTGCCAACCAGCACGGCATCACTGCAGCAGCTGGCCACTAGGTAGTGCCAAGCAGTAACGGCCCAAGCTCTACGGGCACCTTTTGCATTTCGGGAAAATGAACAGGGCCAGTGTAAACGCATAGACTCGGAGCCTACGGAGAGGGGCCATTTGGCCCATCGAATCCTGACTACCAAAATCACACTGCTACCTACACTAGACCCACGTTCCCACCCTAGGCCCCATAGCCTTGAATGCTAGCACAATGCAGATGCCCTCATCCAAATTCTTTATAAAGCATTGTGAGATTTCCTGTCTCAATGACCCTACCAGGCAACGCATTCCAGACGTGCACTTCCACCATCTGGGTGAGAAAAGTTTGCCTCAAATTCCTGCCTAAACCATCCAGCCTTTCACTTTAAAATGATACCCCTCGATCCTTCGACTAAGGGCAGCAGCTTTTTTTTATTATCCAGTGGGCATTTCTGGCTGTGCCGGCATTTATCACCCGTCCCCAGTTACCCCCTTGAGAAGGCGGTGGCGAGCTGCCATCTCGAACCACTGCAGACCACTCTCGTTGGGTGGACCCACAATGCCATTGGGGAGCTGCTTCCTGACATCCTGGCAGCGCCCCTTGTGACTTTACAGGCCTCGACCAGGTTCCCTCCCCCCCGCCGCCCGACCTCCTCTGCTCCAAACGTAGCGGCCCGGGCGTATCGAGCCTCTTCTGTCGTTGGTAGGGTCTAGTGTTAGCAAAGCAGTGACGGGGTGGAGCGTGGATGAGGTGGGCACAGCGGCGAGAGAGGTGACTCCAAGAGGTGCGTTGGCAGGAGAGGCTTGGCCCAGTGGCAAAGTTGGCGCCGGAGGATTCGGCAGCTTCAATGTTGGTTGGATGGGGTGCAGAGGGTGACCAAAATGATGGCAGCAGAATGGGGGCACATGATGGCTCAGGACTGATGGACCCTCTTCAAGCTCAACAATTTTTTTCCCCTTAAATTATTCAAAATGGCGCCGTTCTTGGGGGCCATTCACTGTATTTTATTGTATTTTTACCGTAAAATACACGTGACAATTAAATCAAAATTGCAATTAAACGCTCTGTCCCAGACAACATCCCAGTGATTCTCTTCTGCACCAGGCCCAGTGCAGCCATACCCTTCCTGTAGACCAGAACTGCACACAGTTCTCAGGCTGTGTTCACACCAAAGTACAACAAGACCTTGATCAGATGGGCCGAGAAGCGGCAGATGGAGTTTAATATAGATAAATGTGAGGCGCTACATTTTGGGATTTGCAAACCAGTACGGGACTTATACATTTAATGGCCAGGTCCTGGGGAGTGCTGCTGAACAAAGTGACCTTGGGGTGCAGGATCATAGCTCCTTGAAAATGGAGTCGCAGGTAGACAGGGAGGTGAGGAAGGTGTTCGGTACACTCGCCTGTATTGGCCAGTGCATTGAGTATAGGGAGTTGGGAGGGCCATGTTGTGGCTGTACAGGTTAGGGCCACTTTTGGAATACTGCGCGCAGAACTGGTGTCCCTGCTATAGGAAGGATGTTGTGAAACTTGAAAGGGTTCAGAAAAGATTTACAGAGATGTTGGAGGGTTTAGCTACAAGGAGAGGCTGAGGCTCTTTTCCCTGGAGCGTCAGAGGCTGAGGGGTGACCTTATAGAGGTTTATGAGGGGCATGGAGAGGGTGAATAGCCAAGGTCATTTTCCCCAGGGTGGGAGCATCCAAAACTAGTGGGGGGCATAGGTTTAAGGTGTGAGGGGAAAGATTTAAAAGGGACCTACGGAGCAGATTTTTCACACAGAGGGTGGTGCGTGTATGGAATGAGCTGCCAGAGGAAGTGGGTGGGGGCTGGTACAGTTACAGCATTTAAAAGGCATCGGGATGGGGACATGTATAGGAAGGTTTTAGAGGGATATGGGTCAAATGCTGGCAAATGGGACTCGATTAATATTGGATATCTGGTCAGCATGTATGAGCTGGAGTGAAGGGTCTGTTCCCATGCTGTATGGCTCTATGACTCCATGATTCTAAGTTCTGTCCCACTCCACGTGGCTTCCCTACTATTGTAACACATGCCTTGACTGATAAATTATTGATTGATTTATTAGCTTATGCTGCCTCCTTTCGGAATCTGTGGACATGCACCCAACAGCCTGTCAGTTCCTCCGAGCTTCAAAGATCAGGAATTACTATAGATACATCTAGGGCCAGCATATAAGCACGGAAAAATGGCAGATGGAGTCATTTTGCATGATTATGATGTACTGCATTTTGGTGCACTGCGCAAGACTTATACAGTTAATGGTAGGGCCCTTAGTCGTGCTGGGGAACGGAGAGACCTAGTGGTTCAGTTACATAATTCTTTGAAGTTTGCATCACAGGTAGACAGGGGGTTAAGAAGGCATTTGGCACTCTAGCCTTCATTGCTCAGAGCTTTGAGTGTGAGAGTTGGAACGTCATGTTGAGGCTGTACAGGATGTTGTTGAGGCCTCTTCTGGGGCACTGTGCCCAGTTCTGGTCGCCCTGTTATAGGAAGGGTATTATTGAACTGGAGAAGATTCACAAGTGATTAACTAGGAAGTTGCCAGGTATGAAAGATTTGCATTTAAAGAACAGCTGGGATTCTTTTAACAAGAGTGTAGCTGGTTGAGGGGTGACCTTATAGACATTTATAAAATCATGAGGGATATAGATAGGGTTAATGGTAGGTGTCTTTCTTCCCTACAATGGGGGATTTCAAGACCAGGAAGCATATTTTTAAGGTGAGAGGAGAAAGATTTTAAAAAGACATGAGGGGCAAATATTTTTCCACAGAGAGTGGTTCGTGTGCGGAATGAACTTCCAGAGGAAGTGGTGGAGGCGGGCACAGTAACAATGTTTAAAAGACACTTAGATATAGTACATGAATAGGAAAGGTTTAGAGGGAGCAGGCAGGTGGGACTAGTTTGGGATTATGATTGGCATGGACTGGTTGGTCCGAAGGGTCTGTTTCCATGCCATCTGACTCTTGTAACTGTGTAAGTGATTGGAATCAGAGACAGAAATCACTGGAAAAGCTCACCAGGCCTGGCAGCTGAGAGACCAGAGTTAACGTTTTGAGTTTGGTGACCCTTCCTCAGAACCAGCATCTGCAGTTCTTTCAGTTTTTATTCAGCGTGTCTGTGTTCTCTGTCTTGTGTGTGTTCCGGTGTACAATTGTGTTGGCTTTAGGCGACTCCTAAACACATGGCACTTCAATCCATATTACTGCTGAAAAGCGCTCTGATTCAATTGGAGATAACGCAGTGTGGAGCTGGAGGGACACAGCAGGCCGGGCAGCATCAGAGGAGCAGGAAAGCTGACGTTTCTGATGCTTGTTTAAAACTAGGGGCATGCATTCAAGGTGAGAGAGGGAAAATTCAAAGGAGGTGTGAGGGGCAAATTTTTTCACATAGAGAGTGGTAGGAATATGGAACACGCTGCCAGGGATGGTAGTGGAGGCAGATACATGAGGGGTGTTTACGGGACTTCTGGATAACCACATGAATATGCAAGGATTGGAGGGATATGGACAGGGTCAGGCAGAAAGGTTAGTTTAATTGTGGGCCGAATGGCCCATTCCTGTGCAGTACTGTTCTATGTTATTCATGTCTTGGTAAGTTCAGCTTGTGCTTTAAACATCCAGAAGCACCGCGTAAATGTTCCCCGTCGTAAGATATATGCTGACTCATAAAAGCTGCGTACACAGTTACATTTCGGATGTTTCCAAATGAAAACGCAGCCAGGGCCAGATCTGGTGCAGTGGTAGAGTCTGCACCCCTGGACCAGGAGGCCCGGGTTCTAGAGCTGTGTCATCGCATCTCCAAACCAGTTGAGGAGAAGATATCTGAAAATGGCGAGTGTGCCTTTGGGAAACAGCAATGCCTTCGCAGACTGGGACGCATCGTGAGAGGCCGGAGATTCATTTGTGGGATGTGGGTGTTGCTTGCTGGATCAGCAATGTATTGCCAGTCCCTAGTTGCCCTCTGGAGAAGGTGAACTGCCTTCCATGGGTTGACCCTCAATGCCCTTAGGGAGGGAATTCCAGGATTTTGACCCAGTGACAGTGAAGGAACATCCGATATATTTCCAAGCCGGGACAGTGGCTCTTCCCATGTACCTGCTGCCCTTGTCCTTCTAGTTGGAAGCGGTTGTGGGTTTGGAAGGTGATGTCTGAGTATCTTTGGTGAATTTCTGCAGCGCATCTTGTAGACAGTACACACTGTTGCGACTGAACGTCAGTGGCGGGGGGGAGTGGGTGCTTGTGGATGTGGTGCCCATCCAAATGGGATGAAGGGTCTAGGCCTGAAACGTCAGCTTTTGTGCTCCTGAGATGCTGCTGGGCCTGCTGTTTTCATCCAGCCTCACATTTTATTAAATGGGGGACTGCTTTGTCCCTGGAGCTTCTTGAGCATTTGTCAGAGCTGCCCACATCCAGGGAAAGTGTGGGGTATTCCATCACACTCCTGATTTGTCGATGGTGGGACAGGCTTTGGGGGGAGCCAGGAGGGAAGTTATCCCCTGCAGGATTCCCAGCCTCTGACCTGCTCTTATAGCCTCCTGTATTGATATGGGGCTGGGTCCTGTTCAGTTTCTGGTGAATGGTAATCCCCAGGATGTAGATAGTGAGGGGGATTCAGCAATGGCAACACCATTTTTGAGTGCCAAAAGGGAGGTGGTTATTGGTGATGGTTTGGGCCTGGAATTCCTGTGGCACGAATGTTACTTGCAGAGAGAGGCCATTTGTTCCATACCTGCTTTGGCTCTTCAAATTTGCATCATTACTGAATGCAAATCTCTTGTCCTTTCTCTGTGCCTTATTTTGATCCAGATAACCATCGACTGGCTCTTGTGAATGCCTCAAGTGACCTGCCACCATCACATTTCAAGGCAGCATATCCCAAACCCAAACCATTTGCTGAGTAAAAAAAAAAGTTTCCTCACTTGTCCCTTCGTTTGCAAATCAGTTTAAATCAACACACCCTCTCATTTTTGCTCTTTCTAAGAGCAGGGATGGTTTCTCCCTGTCTACTCTGCCAAGCTCCCACTCATGATTTTGAAAAGCTCTGTCAAATCTCTGTCTCAGCCTTCTTCTCTCGGACAGGAACATCTGCGAATCATAGAATCCCTACAGTATGGAAACAAGCCATTCAGTCCATCAACCCTCTGAAGAGCATTCCCTTCTTGCTACCCTGTAACCCTGCATTTAGCACGGCCAACCCACCCTAACCCGCACCTCCCTGGGCACTACGGGACAATTTAGCACGGCCAACCCACCCTAACCCGCACATGCCTGGGCACTACGGGACAATTTAGCACGGCCAACCCACCCTAATCCGCATATCCCTGGGCACTACGGGACAATTTAGCACGGCCAACCCACCCTAACCCGCACATCCCTGGGCACTACGGGACAATTTAGCACGGCAAATCCACCCTAACCCGCACATCCCTGGGCACTACGGGGGAATTTAGCACGGCCAACCCACCCTAACCCGCACATCCCTGGGCACTACGGGACAATTTAGCACGGCTAATCCACCCTAACCCGCACATCCCTGGGCACTACGGGACAGTTTAGCACGGCCAATCCACCCTAACCCGCACATCCCTGGGCACTATGGGACAATTTAGCACGGCCAATCCACCCTAACCTGCACATCCCTGGGCACTACGGGACAGTTTAGCACGGCCAATCCACCCTAACCCCCACATCCCTGGGCACTAAGGGGGAATTTAGCACAGCCAATCCACCCTAACCCGCACATCCCTGGGCACTACGGGACAGTTTAGCACGGCCAATCCACCCTAACCCGCACATCCCTGGGCACTACGGGACAGTTTAGCACGGCCAATCCACCCTAACCCGCACATCCCTGGGCACTAAGGGGGAATTTAGCACAGCCAATCCACCCTAACCCGCAAACCTTCAGAAATTCAAGCTTAGGGCACACGAACACACTCTTGATCCTGCAGGAAGGAGTGCAATGTTGCTGTAACTTCAACTTCACATCCAGCCCGGCAACGTTCCAACATTGGAGTAAAAGCTTTACATCACGTTGAGGAATCGACAAGGCAGAAAAATCGACAACAGCCCAAACCCTACTCTCCATCTGTAAAGATGAGCCGCTGATTCCACTGAACAATTAGCACACTGCCAGCGGGGGTAGAGGCTAATAGAGATGGATGGCCCTGATTTATTCAGATTGACCTCCAATCCCACTTCCATTCCGCCCCACTGCTGGCTGTCAATACCTTTAGTCAGTCGCCCTCCTGCAAGCCATGACCTTCACCCGACAATCCCCCTTACCAAGGTCAGGGTTAGTGCCTCCCCCCGCCTCTCCCAAGCTAATTGTCAACCACAGCCATTAGGCCCCAACATCGATCTCTCCACGGCTAGAAACATCAGGTTTGGGCAGCAGGACAAACAAAGGACATCAGGGGCACAGCCTGGCATCGAGAATGAGCTTTATCGAAACGAGGCCGTGGACCGAAAGGAGAGCAGCAGGCTGTTGACTGCTGACGGGTGCCATTTTAGATCCAAAAGTACAGAGTCTGAAGTGCAAATTCTTCCTGGGAAATCACAACAAGTTAGAGAAGAAATTTTTAAAAAGCCTGGTGTTACAGATCGTAGGGATAAGTTAGGAAAAGAAATCAAAAAGTTCAGACCGACCCAGCTACCGGACTGTGCCAGTCTTCACCTAGAGGCCGGACATCCACGCTGAGACCAGGCCAGACCAATGGGAGACCGCCACACTGGACCAATAAGAAACTGCCACACCAGGCCAGTGTGAGACCACCACACTGGATCACCAGGAGACCAACGCACTGGGCCAATGGGAGACTGCCACGCTGGGTAACCGGCGAACACCATATCCAACCAGTAGGAGAGTCAGTGGTGGACACCACAGTTTGGAGAGGATGCCGAGGGTGGGAATGCCAGGGAAATTTACCGGATTGCTGCCAGACCATCTTGAGTTTTGCCAGCAACTGCTGTTTCAGTTTCAAATCTCCAGCATTCACAGTGTTTTATTTTAGTTTAGTGCAGAGAAATGATTCTTCAATAGGGTCATGAATCTTTGGAATTCCCTAACCCAGAGTATGACGGGTCCCAGGCCATTGCATACGTTTAAAGAGAAAATTGATAGATTTTTAATCAGTAATGGGTTGAAGGAGTTATGGGGAGCGGGGCAGGAAAGTGGAATTGAGAAGGTCAGATATGATTAGCTACAATTGTTTAGAATAGCAAGCACTCCCTCAGCGCTGACCCTCCAACAGTGCCCACTCCCTCAGCGCTGACCCTCCGACAGTGCCCACTCCCTCAGTGCTGACCCTCCGACAGTGTCCGCTCCCTCCGCACTGACCCTCAGACAGTGCCCACTCCCTCAGTGCTGACCCTCCGACAGTGGCCACTCCCTCAGTGCTGACCCTCCGACAGTGCCCGCTCCCTCAGCACTGACCCTCCGACAGCGCCTGCTCCCTCAGCGCTGACCCTCCGACAGTGCCCACTCCCTCAGCGCTGACCCTCCGACAGTGCCCACTCCCTCAGTGCTGACCCTCCGACAGTGCCCGCTCCCTCAGCACTGACCCTCCGACAGCGCCTGCTCCCTCAGCGCTGACCCTCCGACAGTGCCCACTCCCTCAGCGCTGACCCTCCGACAGTGCCCACTCCCTCAGTGCTGACCCTCCGACAGTGCCCGCTCCCTCAGCACTGACCCTCCGACAGCGCCTGCTCCCTCAGCGCTGACCCTCCGACAGTGCCCACTCCCTCAGTGCTGACCCTCCGACAGTGCCCGCTCCCTCAGCACTGACCCTCCGACAGCGCCCGCTCCATCAGCGCTGACCCTCCGACAGTGCCCACTCCCTCAGTGCTGACCCTCTGACAGTGCTCACTCCCTCAGCGCTGACCCTCCAACAGTGCCCACTCCCTCAGCGCTGACCCTCCGACAGTGTCCGCTCCCTCCGCACTGACCCTCAGACAGTGCCAGCTCCCTCAGCGCTGACCCTCTGACAGTGCCTGTTCCCTCAGCGCCGACTGTCCGACAAGGCCCACTCCTCCAGCAATGACCCTCCGACAGTGGCTACTCCGTCAGCGCTGACCGTCCAACAGTGCCCGCTCCCCCAGCCTTGACCCTCCGACGGTGCCCGTCCCTCAGCGCTGACCGTCTAACGGTACCCACTCCCTCTGCACTGACTGTCTGACAGTGCCCGCTCCCTCAGCCTTGACCCTCCAACGTTGTCCGTCCCTCAGCGCTGACCGTCTAACGGTACCCACTCCCTCTGCACTGACCGTCCAATAGCGCCCAATCCCTTAGTACAGACACGAGGGGCTGAATGACCTACGTAAGTGCACATTGCTATGTGAGATCTTGCTGTGCATCTATTGGCTGCCCAGATTTCTATATTACAACAGTGGCTCCAAATGGGAAACACCATTGGCCGTAGAATATTTGGAAGTCATGGTCAGCAGCTCATTGATAACATTTATCTGTCTGTATCTCACACATTTTTTCCCTGACTGTCTGACTCTCTTGTTTGTTACTTCATTTAATAATTGTACCATTTGATTGAAGGGAAGGCTTCAGCTATTTTTTTTGTTCATTCCCAACAAAACCAAGTACTGTTCTCCTGAGAATTGTAGACAACTGGGAAACCTAAACGTCCAGACTGACATGTGGTTTACCAGTAAAGGTTAGAATAAAAACTGCGGATGCTGGAAATCAGAAACAGAAACTGCTGGGAGAACTCAGCAGAGAAAGCAGGATTAGCCTTTCGAGCTCCGTGAGCCTTCCTCAGAACTGGATTGGTTTTCCAGTGCTACTTCTGAAATGGAGGAGCGTTGGAGAACTGTGAGATATCCCAATCTATCACCGCCCGCGTTGAACAGAGACGTGGGCTTAGGGCTCCGTGCAAATCAAGTAGAATGCCGACAGTGTGGAAGCAGGCCGTATGGCCCATTGACTCCACACTGACCTATCCCTGTAACCATGCATTTCCCACGGCCAATCCACCCTGACGCGCACATCCCTGGGCACTGCGGGACAATTTAGCATGGCCAATCCACCCTAACCCGCACATCCCTGGGCACTACGGGACAATTTAGCACGGCCAATCCACCCTAACCAGCACATTCCTGGGCACTACGGGACAATTTAGCATGGCCAATCCACCCGAACCCGCACATCCCTGGGCACTGCAGGACAATTCAGCACGGCCAATCCACCCTAATCCACGCATCCGTGGCACAAAGGGGACAATTTAGCATGGCCAATCCACCCTAACCTGCACATCCCTGGGTACATTGGGACAATTTAGCACGGCCAATCCACCCTAACCTGCACATTCCCGGTCACAAGGGGACAATTTAGCATGGCCAATCCACCCTAACCCGCACATCCCTGGGCACTACGGGGCAATTTAGCACGGCCAATCCACCCTAACCTGCACATCCCTGGCACAAGGGGACAATTTAGCACGGCCAATCCACCCTAACCCACACATCCCTGGCACAAGGGGACAATTCAACACAGCCAATCCACCCGAACCCGCATATCCCTGGCACAGGGGGCCAATTTAGCACGGCCAATCCACCCGAACCCACACATCCGTGGCACAAGGGGACAATTTAGCATGGCCAATCCACCCTAACCCGCACGTCCCTGGGCTCTGCGGGACAATTTAGCACGGCCAATGCACCCTAACCCACACATCCCTGGGCACTACGGAACAATTTAGCACAGCCAGTCCACACTAATCCACACATCCCTGGCACAAGGGGACAATTTAGCACGGCCAATCCACCCTAACCTGTACATCTCTGGGCACTACAGGACAATTTAGCATGGCCAATCCACCCTAACCCGCACACCCCTGGGCACTATGGGACAATTTAGCACGGCCAATCCACCCGAACCCACGCATCCGTGGCACAAGGGGAAAATTTAGCACGGCCAATCCACCCTAACCCGCACATCCCTGGCACAAGGGGACAATTTAGCACGGCCAATCCACCCTAACCCGCACATCCCTGGGCACTACAGGACAATTTAGCACGGCCAATCCACCCTAACCCGCACATCCCTGGGCACTACGGGACAATTTAGCACGGCCAATCCACCCTAACCCGCACATCCCTGGGCACTACGGGGCAATTTAGCACGGCCAATCCACCCTAACCCGCACATCCCTGGGCACTACAGGACAATTTAGCACGGCCAATCCACCCTAACCCGCACATCCCTGGGCACTACGGGACAATTTAGCACGGCCAATCCACCCTAACCCGCACATCACTGGGCACTACGGGACAATTTAGCACGGCCAATCCACCCTAACCCGCACATCCCTGGGCACTACGGGGCAATTTAGCACGGCCAATCCACCCTAACCCGCACATCCCTGGGCACTATGGGACAATTTAGCACAGCCAGTCCACCCTAACCCGTACATCTCTGGGCACTACAGGACAATTTAGCACGGCCAATCCACCCTAACCCGCACACCCCTGGGCACTACAGGGCAATTTAGCACGGCCAATCCACCCTAACCTGCACATCCCTGGCACTATGGGACAATTTAGCACAGCCAATCCACCTGAACCCACGCATCCGTGGCACAAGGGGACAATTTAGCATGGCCAATCCACCCTAATCTGCACATCCCTGGGTACATTGGGACAATTTAGCACGGCCAATCCACCCTAACCCGCACATCCCTGGCACAAGGGGACAATTTAGCACGGCCAATCCACCCTAACCTGCACATTCCCGGTCACAAGGGGACAATTTAGCACGGCCAATCCACCCTAACCCGCACATCCCTGGGCACTACAGGACAATTTAGCACGGCCAATCCACCCGAACCCACACATCCGTGGCACAAGGGGACAATTTAGCACGGCCAATCCACCCTAACCTGTACATCCCTGGGCACAAGGGGACAATTTAGCATGGCCAACCCACCCTAACCTGCACATCCCTGGGCACAAGGGAACAATTTAGCATGGCCAATCCACCCTAACCCGCATATCCCTGGGCACTGCAGGACAATTTAACATGGCCAATCCACCCTAACCCGCACATCCCTGGGCACTACGGGACAATTTAGCACGGCCAATCCACCCTAACCCACACATCCCTGGCACAAGGGGACAATTTAGCACGGCCAATCCACCCTAACCTGTACATCTCTGGGCACTACAGGACAATTTAGCACGGCCAATCCACCCTAACCTGCACATCCCTGGCACTATGGGACAATTTAGCACAGCCAATCCACCCGAACCCACGCATCCGTGGCACAAGGGGACAATTTAGCATGGCCAATCCACCCTAACCTGCACATCCCTGGGTACATTGGGACAATTTAGCACGGCCAATCCACCCTAACCCACACATCCCTGGCACAAGGGGACAATTTCCCATGGCCAATCCACCCTAACCCGCACATCCCTGACACAAGGGGACAATTTAGCACGGCCAATCCACCCTAACCAGCACATTCCCGGTCACAAGGGGACAATTTAGCACGGCCAATCCACCCTAACCCGCACATCCCTGGGCACTACAGGACAATTTAGCACGGCCAATCCACCCGAACCCACACATCCGTGGCACAAACGGACAATTTAGCACGGCCAATCCACCCTAACCTGTACATCCCTGGGCACAAGGGGACAATTTAGCACGGCCAACCCACCCTAACCTGCACATCCCTGGGCACAAGGGGACAAATTAGCATGGCCAATCCACCCTAACCCGCACATCCCTGGGCACTGCAGTACAATTTAACATGGCCAATCCACCCTAACCCGCACATCCCTGGGCACTACGGGACAATTTAGCACGGCCAATCCACCCTAACCCACACATCCCTGGCACAAGGGGACAATTTAGCACGGCCAATCCACCCTAACCCGCACATCCCTGGGCACTGCAGTACAATTTAACATGGCCAATCCACCCTAACCCGCACATCCCTGGGCACTACGGGACAATTTAGCACGGCCAATCCACCCTAACCCACACATCCCTGGCACAAGGGGACAATTTAGCACGGCCAATCCACCCGAACCCACGCATCCGTGGCACAAGGGGACAATTTAGCATGGCCAATCCACCCTAACCTGCACATCCCTGGGTACATTGGGACAATTTAGCACGGCCAATCCACCCTAACCCACACATCCCTGGCACAAGGGGACAATTTCCCATGGCCAATCCACCCTAACCCGCACATCCCTGGCACAAGGGGACAATTTAGCACGGCCAATCCATCCTAACCTGCACATTCCCGGTCACAAGGGGACAATTTAGCACGGCCAATCCACCCTAACCCGCACATCCCTGGGCACAAGGGGACAATTTAGCACGGCCAACCCACCCTAACCTGCACATCCCTGGGCACAAGGGGACAATTTAGCATGACCAATCCACCCTAATCTGCACATCCCTGGGTACATTGGGACAATTTAGCACGGCCAATCCACCCTAACCCACACATCCCTGGCACAAGGGGACAATTTCCCATGGCCAATCCACCCTAACCCGCACATCCCTGGCACAAGGGGACAATTTAGCACGGCCAATCCACCCTAACCCGCACATCCCTGGGCACTACAGGACAATTTAGCACGGCCAATCCACCCGAACCCACACATCAGTGGCACAAGGGGACAATTTAGCACGGCCAATCCACCCTAACCTGTACATCCCTGCGCACAAGGGGACAATTTAGCACGGCCAATCCACCCTAACCCGCACATCACTGGGCACTACAGGACAATTTAGCACGGCCAATCCACCCGAACACACACATCAGTGGCACAAGGGGACAATTTAGCACGGCCAATCCACCCTAAGCTGTACATCCCTGGGTACATTGGGACAATTTAGCACGGCCAATCCACCCTAACCCACACATCCCTGGCACAAGGGGACAATTTCCCATGGCCAATCCACCCTCACCCGCACATCCCTGGCACAAGGGGACAATTTAGCACGGCCAATCCACCGTAACCTGTACATCTCTGGGCAGTACAGGACAATTTAGCACGGCCAATCCACCCTAACCCGCACATCCCTGGGCACTACGGGACAATTTAGCACGGCCAATCCACCCTAACCCGCACATCCCTGGCACAAGGGGACAATTTAGCACGGCCAATCCACCCTAACCTGCACATTCCCGGTCACAAGGGGACAATTTAGCACGGCCAATCCACCCTAACCCGCACATCCCTGGGCACTGCAGGACAATTTAACATGGCCAATCCACCCTAACCCGCACATCCCTGGGCACTACGGGACAATTTAGCACGGCCAATCCACCCGAACCCACACATCCGTGGCACAAGGGGACAATTTAGCATGGCCAATCCACCCCAACCCGCACGTCCCTGGGCTCTGCGGGACAATTTAACACGGCCAATGCACCCTAACCCACACATCCCTGGGCACTACGGAACAATTTAGCACAGCCAGTCCACCCTAATCCACACATCCCTGGCACAAGGGGACAATTTAGCACGGCCAATCCACCCTAACCTGTACATCTCTGGGCACTACAGGACAATTTAGCATGGCCAATCCACCCTAACCCGCACACCCCTGGGCACTATGGGACAATTTAGCACGGCCAATCCACCCGAACCCACGCATCCGTGGCACAAGGGGAAAATTTAGCACGGCCAATCCACCCTAACCCGCACATCCCTGGCACAAGGGGACAATTTAGCACGGCCAATCCACCCTAACCCGCACATCCCTGGCACAAGGCGACAATTTAGCACGGCCAATCCACCCTAACCCGCACATCCCTGGGCACTACGGGACAATTTAGCACGGCCAATCCACCCTAACCCGCACATCCCTGGGCACTACGGGGCAATTTAGCACGGCCAATCCACCCTAACCCGCACATCCCTGGGCACTACAGGACAATTTAGCACGGCCAATCCACCCTAACCCGCACATCCCTGGGCACTACGGGACAATTTAGCACGGCCAATCCACCCTAACCCGCACATCACTGGGCACTACGGGACAATTTAGCACGGCCAATCCACCCTAACCCGCACATCCCTGGGCACTACGGGGCAATTTAGCACGGCCAATCCACCCTAACCCGCACATCCCTGGGCACTATGGGACAATTTAGCACAGCCAGTCCACCCTAACCCGTACATCTCTGGGCACTACAGGACAATTTAGCACGGCCAATCCACCCTAACCCGCACACCCCTGGGCACTACAGGGCAATGTAGCACGGCCAATCCACCCTAACCTGCACATCCCTGGCACTATGGGACAATTTAGCACAGCCAATCCACCTGAACCCACGCATCCGTGGCACAAGGGGACAATTTAGCATGGCCAATCCACCCTAATCTGCACATCCCTGGGTACATTGGGACAATTTAGCACGGCCAATCCACCCTAACCCGCACATCCCTGGCACAAGGGGACAATTTAGCACGGCCAATCCACCCTAACCTGCACATTCCCGGTCACAAGGGGACAATTTAGCACGGCCAATCCACCCTAACCCGCACATCCCTGGGCACTACAGGACAATTTAGCACGGCCAATCCACCCTAACCCGCACATCCCTGGCACTATGGGACAATTTAGCACAGCCAATCCACCTGAACCCACGCATCCGTGGCACAAGGGGACAATTTAGCACGGCCAATCCACCCTAACCTGTACATCCCTGGGCACAAGGGGACAATTTAGCATGGCCAACCCACCCTAACCTGCACATCCCTGGGCACAAGGGAACAATTTAGCATGGCCAATCCACCCTAACCCGCATATCCCTGGGCACTGCAGGACAATTTAACATGGCCAATCCACCCTAACCCGCACATCCCTGGGCACTACGGGACAATTTAGCACGGCCAATCCACCCTAACCCACACATCCCTGGCACAAGGGGACAATTTAGCACGGCCAATCCACCCTAACCTGTACATCTCTGGGCACTACAGGACAATTTAGCACGGCCAATCCACCCTAACCTGCACATCCCTGGCACTATGGGACAATTTAGCACAGCCAATCCACCCGAACCCACGCATCCGTGGCACAAGGGGACAATTTAGCATGGCCAATCCACCCTAACCTGCACATCCCTGGGTACATTGGGACAATTTAGCACGGCCAATCCACCCTAACCCGCACATCCCTGACACAAGGGGACAATTTAGCACGGCCAATCCACCCTAACCAGCACATTCCCGGTCACAAGGGGACAATTTAGCACGGCCAATCCACCCTAACCCGCACATCCCTGGGCACTACAGGACAATTTAGCACGGCCAATCCACCCGAACCCACACATCCGTGGCACAAACGGACAATTTAGCACGGCCAATCCACCCTAACCTGTACATCCCTGGGCACAAGGGGACAATTTAGCACGGCCAACCCACCCTAACCTGCACATCCCTGGGCACAAGGGGACAACTTAGCATGGCCAATCCACCCTAACCCGCACATCCCTGGGCACTGCAGTACAATTTAACATGGCCAATCCACCCTAACCCGCACATCCCTGGGCACTACGGGACAATTTAGCACGGCCAATCCACCCTAACCCACACATCCCTGGCACAAGGGGACAATTTAGCACGGCCAATCCACCCGAACCCACGCATCCGTGGCACAAGGGGACAATTTAGCATGGCCAATCCACCCTAACCTGCACATCCCTGGGTACATTGGGACAATTTAGCACGGCCAATCCACCCTAACCCACACATCCCTGGCACAAGGGGACAATTTCCCATGGCCAATCCACCCTAACCCGCACATCCCTGGCACAAGGGGACAATTTAGCACGGCCAATCCATCCTAACCTGCACATTCCCGGTCACAAGGGGACAATTTAGCACGGCCAATCCACCCTAACCCGCACATCCCTGGGCACTACAGGACAATTTAGCACGGCCAACCCACCCTAACCTGCACATCCCTGGGCACAAGGGGACAATTTAGCATGACCAATCCACCCTAATCTGCACATCCCTGGGTACATTGGGACAATTTAGCACGGCCAATCCACCCTAACCCACACATCCCTGGCACAAGGGGACAATTTCCCATGGCCAATCCACCCTAACCCGCACATCCCTGGCACAAGGGGACAATTTAGCACGGCCAATCCACCCTAACCTGCACATTCCCGGTCACAAGGGGACAATTTAGCACGGCCAATCCACCCTAACCCGCACATCCCTGGGCACTACAGGACAATTTAGCACGGCCAATCCACCTGAACCCACACATCAGTGGCACAAGGGGACAATTTAGCACGGCCAATCCACCCTAACCTGTACATCCCTGCGCACAAGGGGACAATTTAGCACGGCCAATCCACCCTAACCCGCACATCACTGGGCACTACAGGACAATTTAGCACGGCCAATCCACCCGAACACACACATCAGTGGCACAAGGGGACAATTTAGCACGGCCAATCCACCCTAAGCTGTACATCCCTGGGTACATTGGGACAATTTAGCACGGCCAATCCACCCTAACCCACACATCCCTGGCACAAGGGGACAATTTCCCATGGCCAATCCACCCTAACCCGCACATCCCTGGCACAAGGGGACAATTTAGCACGGCCAATCCACCGTAACCTGTACATCACTGGGCAGTACAGGACAATTTAGCACGGCCAATCCACCCTAACCTGCACATCCCTGGCACTATGGGACAATTTAGCACAGCCAATCCACCCGAACCCACGCATCCGTGGCACAAGGGGACAATTTATCATGGCCAATCCACCCTAACCTGCACATCCCTGGGTACATTGGGACAATTTAGCACGGCCAATCCACCCTAACCCACACATCCCTGGCACAAGGGGACAATTTCCCATGGCCAATCCACCCTAACCCGCACATCCCTGGCACAAGGGGACAATTTAGCACGGCCAATCCACCCTAACCTGCACATTCCCGGTCACAAGGGGACAATTTAGCACGGCCAATCCACCCTAACCCGCACATCCCTGGGCACTGCAGGACAATTTAACATGGCCAATCCACCCTAACCCGCACATCCCTGGGCACTACGGGACAATTTAGCACGGCCAATCCACCCTAACCCACACATCCCTGGCACAAGGGGACAATTTAGCACGGCCAATCCACCGTAACCTGCACATCCCTGGCACTATGGGACAATTTAGCACGGCCAATCCACCCGAACCCACGCATCCGTGGCACAAGGGGACAATTTAGCATGGCCAATCCACCCTAACCTGCACATCCCTGGGTACATTGGGACAATTTAGCACGGCCAATCCACCCTAACCCGCACATCCCTGGGCACAAGGGGACAATTTAGCACGGCCAACCCACCCTAACCTGCACATCCCTGGGCACAAGGGGACAATTTAGCATGGCCAATCCACCCTAATCTGCACATCCCTGGGTACATTGGGACAATTTAGCACGGCCAATCCACCCTAACCCACACATCCCTGGCACAAGGGGACAATTTCCCATGGCCAATCCACCCTAACCCGCACATCCCTGGCACAAGGGGACAATTTAGCACGGCCAATCCACCCTAACCTGCACATTCCCGGTCACAAGGGGACAATTTAGCACGGCCAATCCACCCTAACCCGCACATCCCTGGGCACTACAGGACAATTTAGCACGGCCAATCCACCCGAACCCACACATCAGTGGCACAAGGGGACAATTTAGCACGGCCAATCCACCCTAACCTGTACATCCCTG
This sequence comes from Stegostoma tigrinum, assembly GCF_030684315.1. Taxonomy (NCBI): domain Eukaryota; kingdom Metazoa; phylum Chordata; class Chondrichthyes; order Orectolobiformes; family Stegostomatidae; genus Stegostoma; species Stegostoma tigrinum. The sequence continues at coordinate 4,467,353 of NC_081400.1, forward strand.
CGCACAAGGGGACAATTTAGCATGGCCAATCCACCCTAACCCGCACATCCCTGGGCACTACGGGACAATTTAGCACGGCCAATCCACCCTAACCCGCACATCCCTGGGCACTGCAGGACAATTTAACATGGCCAATCCACCCTGACCCGCACATCCCTGGGCACTACGGGACAATTTAGCACGGCCAATCCACCCTTACCCACACATCCCTGGCACAAGGGGACAATTTAACACGGCCAATCCACCCTAACCTGTACATCTCTGGGCACTACAGGACAATTTAGCACGACCAATCCACCCTAACCTGCACATCCCTGGCACTATGGGACAATTTAGCACGGCCAATCCACCCGAACCCACGCATCCGTGGCACAAGGGGACAATTTAGCATGGCCAATTCACCCTAACCTGCACATCCCTGGGTACATTGGGACAATTTAGCACGGCCAATCCACCCTAACCCACACATCCCTGGCACAAGGGGACAATTTCCCATGGCCAATCCACCCTAACCCGCACATCCCTGGCACAAGGGGACAATTTAGCACGGCCAATCGACCCTAACCCGCACATCCCTGGGCACTACAGGACAATTTAGCACGGCCAATCCACCCTAACCCGCACATCCCTGGGCACTACGGGACAATTTAGCACGGCCAATCCACCCTAACCCACACATCCCTGGCACAAGGGGACAATTTAGCACAGCCAATCCACCCTAACCCACATATCCCTGGCACAAGGGGACAATTCAACACAGCCAATCCACCCTAACCCGCATATCCCTGGCACAGGGGGCCAATTTAGCATGGCCAATCCACCCTAACCCGCACATCCCTGGGCACTACAGGACAATTTAGCACGGCCAATCCACCCTAACCCACACATCCGTGGCACAAGGGGACAATTTAGCACGGCCAATCCACCCTAACCCACACATCCCTGGCACAAGGGAACATAGAACATAGAGCAATACAGCACAGAACTGGCCCTTCGGCCCTCGATGTTGCGCCGACCTGTGAACTAATCTCAGCCCATCCCCTTACACTATCCCACCATCATCCATCTGCTTATCCAAGGACTGTTTAAATGACCCTGTTGGGACGGAAATGAGATGCAGTGATACGGTGAAGACAGGGAGGAGATTGTGCACACTCCTATTTTGTCACCTGATGCCAATGGGCTGAATAACCTCAGAGTGGAGGAACAATTTACCATGGCCAATCCACCGTAACCCACACATCCCTGGGCACTACAGGACAATTTAGCACGGCCATTCCACCCTAACCCGCACATCCCTGGGCACTACGGGACAATTTCCCACGGCCAATCCACCCGAACCCACACATCCGTGGCACAAGGGGACAATTTAGCACGGCCAATCCACCCTAACCCGCACATCCCTGGGCACTACAGGACAATTTAGCACGGCCAATCCACCCTAACCCGCACATCCCTGGGCACAAGGGGACAATTTAGCACGGCCAACCCACCCTAACCTGCACATCCCTGGGCACAAGGGGACAATTTAGCATGGCCAACCCACACTCGGCTGCATGCAGAGCCATGGAGTCCAACTAGTCCATGCCAACCAGATATCCTAAATTAATCCAGTCCCATTTGCCAGCATTTGGCCCATATCCCACTAAATCCTTCCTATGCACGTCCACATCCAGACGCCTTTTAAATGTTGTAACTGTACCAGCCTCCACCCACTTCCTCTGGCGGCTCGTTCCATACACGCACCACCCTCTGTGTGAAAAAGTTGCCCCTCAGGTCCCTTTCCCCTCTCACCTTAAACCTATGCCCCTCTAGTTTTGGACTCCCCCCTACCCTGGGGAAAAGACCTTGGCTTCTCACCCTAGCCATGATTTTATGAACCTCTATAAGGGTCACTCCCTCAGCATCCATGGAAAAATAACCCCAGCCTCTCCCTCTAGCTCAAACCCTCCGACCCCGGCAATATCCTTGTACATCTTTTTCTGAAGCCCTTTCATCTTTGGAGGGAACACCACACAGACACAGTGAGGGGGTAGAACGTGCAAACTCCATCACCAGGAGTGGGATCAAACCAGGTTCCCTGGTGTTGCGAGGCAGCAGTGCTCACCGTGGAGTCACTGTGTTGCCGAGAAGGTTTATATCAGAATACCACTGAGGGGCTGTGCTGTTATAAGTGTCAACACTTTAATGACTATGTGTGGATTGAAGGAATCAAGAAAGATTAGTGTTACACACAAAGGAATCAGCAACACTGCCTGGAATAAATTATTAAAGGATAAGGACAAACATTTACAGGAAGTGAAATAAATTGGACACGTCTGCGAAAAGAGGGGGATAAAGCAACACAAATAGAAGTGCTGGCTCTGATGAAGGGTCTAGGCCCGAAACGTCAGCTTTTGTGCTCCTGAGATGCTGCTTGGCCTGCTGTGTTCATCCAGCTCCACACTTTGTTATCTGCTCCATACCTGGCTGCTTTAGACTTTTAGATTTAAACTTTCTTGTCACAGCTTTTCGGATACTGCATTCAGTTCTGGTGTAGGAGGGATGTTGTTACACTTGAAAGGGCTCCGAAAAGGATGTTTGCCGGGGCTGGGGCTATTTTCCCTGGAGCGGCGGAGGCTGAGGGGGTGACCTTACAGGTGTGAGGACGCCTTGCTGCAGTTATACAGAGCCTTGGCGAGGCCACACTTTGAGTAGTTTCGTTCCCCTAGTCTGAGAAGGACACTCTTTTTATTAAGGGAGTTCACCAGGCTGATTCCTGGACGGCAGGACAGACATATGAAGAAAGACTGGTCTTGTACTCGCTGGAATTTCAAAGAATGAGGAGGGGGAATCTCACAGAAACATACAAAATCCTGATTGGCATGGACAGGCTAGTTATGGGAACAAAGTTTCAGATGTTGGGGAAGCCCAGAACCAGGGGCTCACAGTCTAAGAAGAAGGGATAAGCCACTCAGGTCTGAGATGAGGAAGCATTTCTTCACTCAGAGAGTTGTGAAGCTGTGGAATTGTCCTGTGGGGCCAGTTTGCTTGATATATTCACGAGGAAACTGGATGTGGTCCTTGCGGCTCAAGGGATCAAGGGGTATGGCGAGAAAGCGGGAGTGGGAGACTGAAATTGCGTGACCAGCCATGGTCATATTGCACGCTGGTGCAGGTTTGACAGATGCAGTGGCCAATTCCACGCACCTATTTCCACTGTTACTTAGAGAAGTCTCAAAAATCATGAGGGACATGGATAGGGTGAACAAAGCTCTTTTCTTCCCCAGGGTTTGGGAGTTTAAAACTAGCAGGAACACAGTGTGGAGCTGGAGGAACACAGCAGGCCAGGCAGCATCAGAGGAGCAGGAAAGCTGACATTTTGGGTCGGGGTTCTGAAGAAGGGTCCTGGCTCGAAAGGTCGACTCTCCTACTCCTCTGTTGATTGGTCAGTGCTAAGGGAGTGAGCATTGTCGGAAGGTCAGCGCTGAGGGAGCTGGCACTGTCATACACTCAATGCTGAGAGAGCAGGCACTGTCAGAGGGTCAGCACTAAGGGAGCAGGGACTCCCTCAGCACTGAGTGTCCGACAGTGCCAGGTCCCTCAGCCCTGATCTTCCAACAGTGCCGCTCCCTCAGCACTGACCCTCCGACAGTGCCCGCTCCCTCAGCCCTGATCTTCCGACAGTGCCGCTCCCTCAGCACTGACCCTCCGACAGTGCCCGCTCCCTCAGCCCTGATCTTCCGACAGTGCCACTCCCTCAGCACTGACCCTCCGACAGTGCCCGCTCCCTCAGCATTGACCTTCCGACAGTGCCGCTCCCTCAGCACTGACCCTCTGACAGTGCCCGCTCCCTCAGCATTGACCTTCTGACAGTGCACGATCCCTCAGTGCTGACCCTCCAACAGTGCCCGCTCCCTCAGCATTGACTTTCCGACAGTGCCCGCTCCCTCAGCACTGACCCCCTGACAATGCCTGCTCCCTCAGCACTGACCCTCCAACAGTTCCTGCTCCCTCACTACATGGCACTGTTGCGGGTTCGACCTCAATCTCCTCACCATTTTGCAAACTACCTGCAGGAGGCAGCGGCATGCTGCGTGAAACGGTGAGCTCCTTCTGCAGCTAGGCACTGTATTGGTCTGTTAACATGTAGGTTACGGTTTGTGGCTGCTCTCGAGTTATTTATTGACGAGCAGCATAAGATTTAAGTCCAATCTGATCTGTTGCAGGTGACGTCCCTCTCAGCCAGGAGTCGAACCATAAGGCAGAAGGAGTTGGAGGAAGAATCGCTCGTGGTTTGGGGCTGTTTAACTCTCCCTAAATACCTCACAAATCTCTGGTAAGCAGGGCCAATGCAGTATCTTAGTGCTGGATAATACCAGAATGAGGCAATGTTTGGAGGAGGTAGGGGAGGGGGGTTACTGCTTTGCAAAATTGCAGGCGAGTTTGTAAGATGATGAGAAATATGCATTGTGTGGGCACGGAAGTGTGAGACGTTTTGCTGGGGTTGACTTTCTTTTGATCGCAGGAGTGGCACAGAGTGGGTGCCATTCTTCCCCCTTACCCTCCATTTGTAGAGCTATGAGGGATCAAAGGTCACGGGCAGAGACTTGAATGATTAACTCTGAGTAGGTGGGGAAGTGAAATGGATGGCGAACTGCTTGTTTCTACGTTGAAGAGGCTACAAGGATTAGGGGTGTGGGGGCAAAGACTGGGAACAATCAACTGAGTAGCTGCGAACAATGGCACAGTAGGCTGAATAAAAATCTCATTAGCATGAAGACCCTCCAAACAACATCCCACCCAGCCCTGTTCCTCCCCCTCCTTGCTTCCCTGTAACCCTGCATTTCCCACGGCCAATCCTCCCTAACCTGCGCATCCCCGGGCACTGCGGGACAATTTAGCACGGCCAACCCACCCTAACCCGCACATCCCTGGGCAATGCGGGGCAATTTAGCACGGCCGACCCACCCTAACCCGCACATCCCTGGGCACAGTACAATTTAGCACGGCCAATCCACCCTAACCTGAGATAACAAGATGTAGAGCTGGATGAACACAGCAGGCCAAGCAGCATCTGAGGAGCAGGAAAGCTGACGTTGTGGGCCTAGACCCTTCATCAGAAATGGGGGAGGGGAAGGGGATTCTGAAATAAATAGGGAGAGAGGGGGAGGCAGATAGAAGATGGATAGAGGAGAAGGTAGGTGGAGAGGAGACAGACAGGTCAAAGAGGAGGGGGTGGAGCTAGTAGAGGTGAGTGTAGATGGGGAGATAGAAGGGATAGGTCAGTCCGAGGAGGATGGACTGGTCAAGGGGGCGGGATGGGGCTATATTAGGTAGGAGGTAGGGGTGGGGCTTGAGGTGGGTGGAGGAGATAGTTAGGAGGAAGACATAATGGGAACTGCAGATGCTGGAGGATCTAAGATAACAAAGTGTGAAGCTGGATGAACACAGCAGGCCAAGCAGCATCTCAGGAGCACAAAATGTGACGTTTCAGGCCTAGACCCTGCAGCCCAATGGTATCAATGTGGACTTCACAAGCTTCAAAATCTCCCCCTCCCCCGCTGCATCCCAAAACTAGCCCAGCTCGTCCCCGCCTCCCTAACCTGTTCTTCCTCTCACCTATCCCCTCCTCCCACCTCAAGTCGTACCTCCATTTCCCACCTACCAGCCTCAACCCGCCTCTTTGACCTGTCCGTCCTCCCCGGACTGACCTATCCCATCCCCACCTCCCCACCTATACTCTCCTCTCCACCTATCTTCTCCACTATCCATCTTTGGTCCGCCTCCCCCTCTCTCCCTATTTATTTCAGAACCCTCTCCCCATCCCCCTCTCTGATGAAGGGTCTAGGCCCGAAATGTCAGCTTTCGTGCTCCTGAGATGCTGCTTGGCCTGTTGTGTTCATCCAGCTTCACACTTTGTTATCTAGGTGGGAGGAAGGACAGGTTAGGGAGGCCGATACAAGCTGGGCTGGTTTTGGGATGCAGTGGGGGGAGGGGAAGAGCTGGGCTGGTTTTGGGGTGCCGTGGGGGGAGGGGAGATTTTGAAGCTTGTGAAATCCACATTGATACCATTGGGCTGCAGGGTTCCCAAGCAGAATATGAGTTGCTGTTCCTGCAACCTTTGGGTGGCATCATTGTGGCACTGCAGGAGGCCCACGATGGACATATTGTCTGAGGAATGGGAGGGGGAGTTGAAATGGTTCGTGACTGGGAGGTGCAGTTGTTTATTGCGAACCGAGCGGAGGTGTTCTGCAAAGTGGTCCCCAAGCCTCCGCTTGGTTTCCCCGATGTAGAGGAGGCCACAATGGGAACAGCGGATACAGTATACCACATTAGTAGATGTGCAGGTGAACATCTGCTTGATGTGGAAAGACTTCTTGGGGCCTAGGGTGGGGGTGAGGGAGGAGGTGTAGGGGCAGGTGTAGCGCTTCCTGCGGTTGCAGGGGAAAGTGCTTGGTGTGGTGGGGGTGGAGGGGAGTGTGGAGCAGACAAGAGATTCCCGGAGAGAGTGGTCCCTCTGGAAAGCAGATAAGCGTGGGGAGGGAAAAATGTCTTTGGTGGTGCGGTCAGATTGCAGATGGCGAAAGTGTTGGAGGATGATGTGTTGGATTGGTGGGGTGGAACGTGAGGATGGGGGGGATTCTGTTTTGGTTGTTATTGCAGGGATTGGGTGTGAGGGATGAGTTGCGGGAAATGCAGGAAATACGGTTGCGGAAGAGGGACTGTTCCATGTAACCTACAAAGAGGTCAGGCATAGCTGGGGCCCATGCGGGTGCCCATGGCCACCCCCTTTGTCTGTAGGAAGTGGGAGGAATCTAAAGAGAAGTTGTTGAGGGTGAGGACGAGTTTGGCTAGGCGGATGAGGGTGTCGGTGGAGGGGGCTGGTCGGGCCTGCAGGACGGGAAGAAGTGGACGGCCTTTAGCCCATCTGCATGAGGAATACAGGTGTATAGGGACTGGACGCCCATGGTGAAAATGAGGTGTTGGGGACCGGGGCATTGGAAGTTCTGGAGGAGGTGGAGGGCCTGTATGGTGTCACGGACGTAGGTAGGGAGTTCCTGGACCAAAGGGGAGAAAATGGATTCGAGATACGTGGAGATAGGTTCGGTGGGGCAGGAGCAGGAAGAGACAATGGGTCGAGCGGGCAGGCAGGTTTGTGGATTTTGGGAAGGAGATACAAGTGGGCAGCGCGGGGTTGGGGAACGATGATGTTGGAGGCTGTGGGTGGAAGGTCACCTGAGGTGATGAGGTTGTGGATGGTTTGGGAGATGATGGTTTGGTGGTCGGGGGTGGGGCCATGATCCGGGGGAGGTAGGAGGTGGTGTCGGAGAGTTGGCGCCTGGCCTCAGTGAGGTCAGTGTGCCATACTACCACTGCACCTCCCTTGTCTGCAGGTTTGATGGTGAGGTTGGGGTTGGAGCGGAGGGAGCGGAGGGCTGCACTTTCTGCAGGGGAGAGGCTGGAGTGGGTGAGAGGGGTGGAGAGGTTGAGATGATTGATATCTTGACCGCAGTTGGAGATGAAAGAGGTCGAGGGAGGGTAGGAGGCCTTGGGGTGGTGTCCAGGAGGAGGGGCTGTGTTGGAGGCAGGAGAAGGTGTCAGTAGAGGGAGGGTTGAAGAAGTAAGCGTGGAGATAGAGACAGTGGAAAAACTGCTCTATGCCCAAACGTGACCAGTATTTGTTGATGTGTGGGTGGAGGGGGACAAAGGTGAGCCCCTTACTAAGGACTGACCGTTCGTCCTCAGTGAGGGGGAGGCCTTGAAGGGGATGGTGAAGGGCTGGGTGCTACTGTCTCCTCTGGAGCTGCTGGCTGTGGAGGCGGTGGGCGGAGTGACGTCGGCGGCGGCTTTCTGCAGGGGGAGAGGTTGGAGTGGGTGAGAAGGGTGGAGAGGTTGAGCCGATTGAGATCTAACCTGCGCCTCTTCGGACTGTGGGAGGAAACCTGAGCCCCCAGAGGATACCCACGCAGACACGGTAGACACGGTAGCACATGCAAACAGACATTTGCCCGAGGAGGGGCATCGAACCTGTGACCCTGGCGCCACGAGACAGCACTGCCAGCCACTGAGCCACCCGTTTTCTTTCTATATTAAAAGGCTATAGTGGAGAGAGAGAGAGAGAGAACAGGAACAGGGAGTAATCAGCCAGGATCCTATTGAGTGGGATAGCAGGCTAGAAGGGCTGATCTGCCTCAACTTGATGCTGGATATTGATTCCATAACATTGCCCTTAACCTCGGAGACTGGGAGGTGGCAGGGAGTGAACTGAAGTTGGAATCGTGAAGTAAACCCTCTGCCGAGAGAAAAAGAGAGAGAGAGAGAGAGAGAAAATTAGAATGCAGAATACAGAAACATCCTGTATACAAGCCACACCCCACAGCCTGCAAAAGGAGCCTATCTCCTCTCCCTGTTATTGGCACATTCCACAGTTGAACAGGTTGAATTTCCATATTGTGCAAGAGGTTGTTTGTATCCAGGAAGTAGCAGCTTCTTACCTCAAACACCTCGTAAACATTTTAACAGAGACACTTCCTGTTTGTTCTGCATTGCTCTTCAGTTGGTGGCCATTGTAGAAGCTCCCGGCTGTTGGAGGGGAGCAAGCCCGACGGGCGTGATGGCTGGCAAGAACCCCTTGGTCATCCTGGCGGGACTCCTGCTCCTGTTGGTTGCCCTGGCGTTCTACCAGTGGACGTTGATGACAGAGAACGGCCGGCTGAAGGCAGAGAGCGGCAAGGCCTGGGACATGGTGAGCCAGCTGAAGAAGGAGAGGAGCGAGGCGCAGAACCGTCTGGCCGAGATCAGCATGACCCTTGACGACAAGAAGCGCTACATCAGCGACCTGGACGGCCGGTTCCTCAAAGCCAACGCTGACCTGGAGGTCAAAGTCAAAGCCTTGCAGCAGTGCGGGGATGAGAAGGTAAGAGGGCGGGCATGGGAAGGGCTAGGGTTCAGAATGAAAGCCAATTGCATTTCAGGTGGCACCTCCCCTCACCCTGTGGTGTTTGGAATTTTCAGTGGGAACCTGTTTATGCACAGGAAGCGCCCCTCCCAAACGGTATAACAACCTCATGACACGTTGGTCCCTCATGAATAAGGGACAAGAGTAGGCCACTCTTGAGGTCCTTTCCTGGCCTGATCTGATTTTAACCTCAACCCTCCATTCTGACACATTCTCCCGAGAACCTTTCAACCCCTGGGACATCCAGAATCAATCTCCCCCCCCCCGCCCCATCTTGACAAAAAGAAAAATGTTCAAGATTCGGAATCTCCCGCCGTTTCAGGAAGGGAGTTCCAAGTCACATTGAGGTTGTGCCGGATGTTGGTGAGGCCTCTTCTGGGGTTCTCTGCCCTGTTCGTAAATTAATGAATCCATACAGTTTGGAAGCAGGCCACTTGGCTCATCAAGTCCACACTGACCCTCTGATGAGCATTCCACCTCTCTACCCTTATCCCGTCACTCCACGGCCAATCCAGCCTAACATGCACATCCCTGGGAACTATGGGGCAATTTAGCACGGCCAACCCACCTTAACCCGCACATCCCTGGGCATTATGGGGACAATTTAGCACGGCCAATCCACCCTAACCCACACATCCCTGGGCACTACGGGACAATTTAGCACGGCCAATCCACCCTAACCCGCACATCCCTGGGCACTACGGGACAATTTAGCACAGCCAATCCAGCCTAACATGCACATCCCTGGGAACTATGGGGCAATTTAGCACGGCCAACCCACCCTAACCCGCACATCCCTGGGCACTACGGGACAATTTAGCATGGCCAATCCACCCTAACCCGCACATCCCTGGGCACTACGGGGCAATTTGGCACAGCCAATCCACGTTAACCCTCACATCCCTGGGCACCACGGGACAATTTAGCACGGCCAACCCACCCTAACCCCCACATCCCTGGGCACTACGGGACAATTTAGCACAGCCAATCCACCCTAACCCACACATCCCTGGGCACCACGGGACAAGTTAGCACGGCCAACACACCCTAACCCGCACATCCCTGGGCACTACGGGACAATTTAGCATGGCTAATCCACCCTAACCTGCACATCCCTGGGCACTATGGGGCAATTTAGCACGGCCAATCCACCCTAACCCGCACATCCCTGGGCACTGCAGGACAATTTAGCACGGCCAGTCCACCCTAACCCACACATCCCTGGGCACTGCAGGACAATTTAGCACGGCCAATCCACCCTAACCCGCACATCCCTGGGCACTACAGGACAATTTAGCACGGCCAATCCCACCCTAACCCACACATCCCTGGGCACCACGGGACAATTTAGCACGGCTAATCCACCCTAACCCACACACCTTTGGACTGGTTGCCCAGTTACAGGAAGGATATTATCAGGCTGGGGAGGGTTCAGAAGAGATGTTGCCAGGTACGCGAGGCTTGAAACAAGGAAAGACTTGACAGGCTGGGAGTTTTTCACGGGAGCGTAGGAAGTTGAGAGGTGACCTTGTAGAAGTTTATAACATCGTGAGGGGTACAGATAGAGATAACGGTAAGTTATCTTAGGATGACGCATTTCAAATCTCTGGGGCATGTTTTTAAGCGGAGAGGAGAAATATTTCTCAAGGACACGAGGGGTAACTTTTTTACGCAGAGGGTGGTTCATGTATGGAATGAACTGCCAGAAGTTACAGTTACAATGATATTTGGATAAATCCATGAATAGGAAACATTTGGATGGATTCGGGTTGAAGCGCAGGCAGCTTGGACCAGTTTCATTTGGCATTACAGACTGGTTGGACCGAGGGGTCCCCTCAGGATCTTCTGTGTTTCATTGCAGTCACCTCCGACTTTTCGAAGGGTCTGTCTAGCCTTTCCTAATCAGGCAATCCAGTCATTCCTGCTACTCTATTATGGAATTATTCAGCATGGAAACAGTCTATGCCGAACATAACCCCTACAGAAACTAGCCCCACCTCCCTACTCCTGGCTCATAGCCCTCCAAACCTTTCTTACTCTTAGATTAGATTAGATTCCCTACAGTGTGGAAACAGGCCCTTCGGCCCAACAAGTCCACACCGTCCCTTGAAGCATCCCATCCAGACCCATCCCCCTATAACCCACACACCCCTGAACACTACGGGCAATTTAGCACGGCCGATCCACCTAGCCTGCACATCTTTGGACTGCGGGAGGAAACCGGAGCACCCGGAGGAAACCCACGCAGACACGGGGAGAATGTGCAAACTCTGCACAGACGGCCGCCGGAGGCCGGAATCGAACCCGGGTCCCTGGTGCCGTGAGGCTGCAGTGCTAACCACCGAGCCACCGTGCCGCCCACCTGCTTGTCCACACATGTCTTTTTGTGCGCTGTTATCTTTATGAGCAAGCAGGTGGATGAACCTTGCTTTAAGCTCACTTCAAAAATGCACCGCCTCCCAAGATCGCAGCACCATCCCGCCCTGACAAGGCCAGACCAGGAGTGTCAGTGTGCGATAAGTGCGTGTGGAGATTCAAACGGACTGTCATTGTCTTTTCTTGTCTACGGATTTGCACAATAAAATTCACCTCGTCCTCAAATGCTCTCTGGGCGTTGGTGATACAAGGCTCTCAAAAGTCAGGCCTGGCCACTAGGCCCGAAGCCCATGACAGAGCATGGGACCGCAAGGACACATTTCCTTCATTTACATCCTCTGTTTTGGTTCATTTTTCTGTGTTTTAAGATGGCATCAGAGCATTGTGACACAAGTCACTGTAGTTTTGGTCACAAGATTCACGTGACAACAAATAAATCAAATCAATTTTACACACACCTTTTCTCCTCGAGGCAAAAAGCAATAACTTGCATTTCGACATTTTAGCACGTTTTTTTTTTAAACTTGAGGTGCGTGTGTTGCAATCTGAGTGTCTTCGAAACAAGTTTACAAACAGGTTCAACCACCTGCTTTTATCCCCCCGGTGGTTCTGGCTCCTTCTCATCATTCACAGTGGGACGCCACAGAATGGTTCCTAAACAGGGCTGGGTACATCTCAGAATGCCCTTCAAATGGAGGCAGAGACAGAGAGACAGAGACAGAGATACAGCGAGAGAGACAGAAATACAGAGAGAGAGATGCAGCGAAAGAGGGAGACGAGAGAGAGAGAGACAGATGGACACAGAGAGACAGAGAGATGCAAGGAGACAGACAGATAGACGAGAGATACAGAGAGAGAGAGATACAGAGAGAGAGAGAGACAGAGGGGGAGAGAGAGACTCAGACAGATACAGAGAGAGATAGAGAAAGAGAGACAGATGGAGAGAGAGAGAGGTAGAGAGGGAGAGATACAAAGAGAGCGAGATAGAGAGAGAGAGAGAGAGAGAGAGAGAGAGAGGCAGAAGACAGAAGAAATAGGAGCAGGAATAGACGCCTTGGACCCCCACCACCATTCAACAACACCATTTCATCTCCTCGTAGCCCGCGTCTTTCCCAGTCCCACCCTTCCCACCTCCAGTGCAGGGTGACAGCCTAGTGATATTCTTGTCGGACTGTTAATCCAAAGACCCAGGTCGTGTTCTGGGGACCCACGTTCAAATCCAACCACAGCAGAATTGAATTCAATAAAAGAAAATGTAATTAAGCGTCTACTGGTGACCATTGTTGGGAAGGAAGCTGCCACCCATGTCTGGTCTGGGCCTACATGTGACTCCAGACCCACAGCAATGTGGTCGATTTGTAACTGCCCCCTGGTCAATAGGGCAATAAATGCCAGGCCATTCAATGACGTTCCCATCCCATGAATGCCTTAAAAAATTCAAAACTCCGTCTCAGAGATAGTAGGCATCTGGACGGGCACATGAGTAGAAAGGGTTTAGAGGGATATGGGTCAAATGCTGGCAAATGGGACCAGATTAATTTACAATATCTGGTCAGTATGGACAAATTGGGCCAAACGGTCTGTTTCTGCGCGGTACAACTCTATGACTCTGTGTACTGAAACTGAAAGTGAAGCTTCCGCTACACTGTTTCCCCCATCAAACACTCCCCAGGACAGGGACAGCATGAGGTTAGGATACAGAGTAAAGCTTCCTCTGCACTGTCACCCGCACACCCATCAAACACTCCCCAGGACAGGGACAGCATGGGGTTAGGATTCAGAGTAAAGCGCCCACTACACTGTCCCCTCCCTCCAATCAAACACTCCCCAGGACAGGGACAGCACGGGGTTAGATAAGAGTAAAGCTCCCTCTACACTGTCCCCTCCCTCCTATCAAACACTCCCCAGGACAGGGACAGCACGGGGTTAGATAAGAGTAAAGCTCCCTCTACACTGTCCCCTCCCTCCCATCAAACACTTCCCAGGACAGGGACAGCACGGGGTTAGGTGCAGAGTAAAGCTCCCTCTACACTGTCCCCTCCCTCCTATCAAACACTCCCCAGGACAGGGACAGCACGGGGTTAGATAAGAGTAAAGCTCCCTCTACACTGTCCCCTCCCTCCCATCAAACACTCCCCAGGACAGGGACAGCACGGGGTTAGATAAGAGTAAAGCTCCCTCTACACTGTCCCCTCCCTCCCATCAAACACTTCCCAGGACAGGGACAGCACGGGGTTAGGTGCAGAGTAAAGCTCCCTCTACACTGTCCCCTCCCTCCTATCAAACACTCCCCAGGACAGGGACAGCACGGGGTTAGATAAGAGTAAAGCTCCCTCTACACTGTCCCCTCCCTCCCATCAAACACTCCCCAGGACAGGGACAGCACGGGGTTAGATGCAGAGTAAAGCTCCCTCTATAAGAGGCCTTGAGGTGCTGAATGGCCTGTTCCAGTGTTCCTCGGCCGGGCAGCATCTGTGGCAACAGAGACAGTTTTACTGGTTCAAGACGGTTTTTAAAAGTTCTTAAGAAGAAATCTACATGTTTTAAGAAAACAGGATATGTGAAGGTTGAACAGTCACCTGATCTACTGAAACCCATCCACCCAGAAATACCTGATAACAAAGTGTGGAGCTGGATGAACACAGCCGGCCAAGCAGCATCAGAGGAACAGGAAAGCTGAAGAAGGGTCTAGTCCCGAAATGTCAGCCTTCCTGCCCCTCTGTTGCTGCTTGGCCTGCTGTGTTCATCCAGCCGGCCAAGCAGCATCAGAGGAACAGGAAAGCTGAAGAAGGGTCTAGTCCCGAAATGTCAGCCTTCCTGCCCCTCTGTTGCTGCTTGGCCTGCTGTGTTCATCCAGCTCTACACCTTGTTATCTCAGATTCTCCAGCACCTGCAGTTCCTACTATCACTGTTCTTGGGGAGGTGAATTACATTTGATGGGCTGTGATGATTTGTTCATGGGTTCCTCAACCAAATCCGGGAACCCACAGTTCCTGTGTGAATATCCTGGTCTTTGTCCACTTGGCGACTGTCCAGTGCATTACTGTGTCACAATCTCTGTCCTTATCTCTCTGTTTACTCAACGCAGTGTGGGAACACTAAGTTCGGTCGTCAATGAATTCACAAGGTGCAGCGTGAGGGAATATTGATGGGGATCCGGTTGGGTTCTGCCCGTTTTCCACCAAGGTGCAAAGGGATGTGAGATCCAAGGAGCTGCAGTGGACCGCATGCCACATTTCTGTGATGCCTACTGTTGCCAGGGGTCACAATGGCATTTTCAACCAGCCGATGCCAGTTTTGTACATTTCATTGTGTGCGACAAAGGAGCTGCCAGGCTACACAATAGTAGAATGAGTCGTAGACATGAGCATAGAAACATTCATTCAGTCCAACTCGTTCACACTGACCAGATATCTTAAATCAATCCAGCCCCATTTGCCAGCATTTGGCCCATAAACCCTTCCTATTCATGTCCCCATCCAGACGCCTTTTAAATGCTGTAACTGTACCAGCCCCCACCCACTTCCTCTGGCAGCTCCTTCCAAACATGCACCACCCACTGCGTGAAAAAGCTGCCCCTCAGCTCCCTTTTAAATCTTTCCCCTCTCACCTTAACCATATGCTGCTCTAGTTTTGAACTCTGGTGTAAGGACTTTGGCTATTCACCCTATCCATGCCCCTCATGATTTTATAAACCTCCCTAAAGTCAGTCCCCCCACGCTCAGGCTCTGACACTCCAGGGAAAATAGCCCCAGGCTGTTGAGCCTCTCCATACACCTCAAACCCTCCAACCCTGGGAACATCCTTGAAAATCTAATCTTAACTTTCAAATTTCACAACATCCTTCCTATCGCAGGGAGACAGAATTACACATTGCAAAAGTGGCCTCACCAATGTCCTGGGGTAGTAGGAACTGCAGATGCTGGAGAATCTGAGATAACAAGTCGTGGAGCTGGATGAACACAACAGGCCAAGCAGCATCAGAAGAGCAGGGAGGCTGATGTTTCGGGCCGAGACCCTTTTTCTGAAGAAGGGTCTAGGCCCGAAATGTCAGCCTTCCTGCTCCTCTGATGCTGCTTGGCCTGCTGTGTTCATCCAGCTCCATACCTTGTTATCTCTTAAGCAATGTCCTGTACAGCCTAAACATGACCTTCCAACTCCGATACTCAATGTATTGACCAATAAAGGCAAGCATACCAAATGCCTCTTCATGACCTCGACTCCACTTTCAAGGAACTATGAATCTGCACCCCAAGGTCTCTTTGTTCAGCAACTCTCCCTGGGACCTTACCATCGAGTGTAGAAGTACTGCCCTGATTTGCCTTAGCAAAATGCAGCACCCAACATTTGTCGAAATTAAACTCTCACCTGCCCTTCTTCGACCCATTGGCCGATCAGTTCAAGGTCCTGTTGAACTCTATGACACACAGGAGAAATGTAGTGGGTCTGGCAGCATCGGGGGAAAGAGAAAGCAGAATTACTGTTTCAGGTCCGGTGCCCTTTCTTCATAATAGAAACATAATGAATGCTTTGAGTCCCGCACAGGTCTTGTTCAGAATGTCTGAAGAGGTTACCCCAGATAGGGAGGGGGTGTAGGGGGCTGAAGGGGGTGACAGAGATAGGGAGGGGGTGTAGGGGGCTGGAGGGGGTGACAGAGATAGGTAGGGGGTGGTAGGGGGTGGCAGAGATAGGGAGGGGGTGTAGGGGGCTGGAGGGGGTTACAGAGATAGGGATGGGGTGTAGGAGATGGAGGAGGTGACAGAGATAGGGAGGGGATGAAGGGGGCTGGAGGGGGTGACAGAGAGAGGGAGGGGGTGTAGGGGGTTGGAGGATGTGTCAGAGATAGGGATGGAGTGTAAGGGGATGGAGGAGGTGACAGAGATTGGGAGGGGTGTGTTGGGGGCTGGAGGACATGACAGAGACAGGGAGGGGGTGTAGGGGGCTGGAGGAGGTGACAGGGATAGTGAGGGGGTGTAGGGGGCTGGAGGGCGTGACAGAGATAGGGAGTGGGTGTAGAGGGCTGGAGGGGTTGACAGATACAGGGAGGGGGTGTAGGGTGTTGGAGGTGGTGACAGATATATGGAGGGGGTGTAGGAGGCTGGAGGAGGTGACAGAGATAGGGAGGTGGTATGGGGGCTGGATGGGGTGACAGACATAGGGAGGGTGTGTAGGGTGTTGGAGGAGGTGACAGAGATAGGTCAGGTGTAGGGTGTTGGAGGAGGTGACAGAGATAGGGAGTAGGTGTAGGGGGCTGGATGAGGTGACAGAGACAGGGAGGGGGTGTAGGGGGCTGGAGGGTGCGACAGAGATAGGGAGGAGGTGTAGGGGGCTGGAGGAGGTGACAGAGATAGGGAGGGGGTGTAGGGGGCTGGAGGAGGTGACAGAGACAGGGAGGGGGTGTAGGGGACTGGAGGGGGTGACAGAGATAGGGAGGGGGTGTAGGGGGATGGAGGGGGTGACAGAGATAGGGAGGGAGTGTAGGGAGCTGGAGGGGGTGACAGTGATAGGGAGGGGGTGTAGGGGCTGGAGGGGGTGACAGAGATAGGGAGGGGGTGTAGGGGGCTGGAGGGGGTGACAGAGATAGGGAGGGGGTGTAGGGGGTGGAGGGTGTGACAGAGATAGGGAGGGGTGTAGGGGGCTGGAGGGGGTGACAGACATAGGGAGGGAGTGTAGGGGGCTGGAGGGGGTGACAGAGATAGGGAGGGGGTGTAGCAGGCTGGAGGGGGTGACCAAGATAGGGAGGGGGTGTAGGGGGCTGGAGGGGGTGACAGAGATAGGGAGGGGGCTGGAGGGGTGACAGAGATAGGGAGGGGGTGTAGGGGGTGTAGGGGGTGACAGAGATAGGGAGGGGGTGTAGGGGGCTGGAGGGGGTGACAGACATAGGGAGGGGGTGTAGAGGGTTTGAGGAAGTGACAGAGATACATGTAAATGTCTCTAAATCTAATCCCTCAGAATCCCCTGCAACAGCTTGCCTGCTCCTGATGTCAGGCCCACCGGCCTACAGTTCCCTGGCTTTTCTTTCTCACCTTTCTTAAATAATGCGCCAGTTCGCCAAGCTCCTGTCTGCCAACACCTCAGATGTGGCTATCAATGATATAACTATCTCAGTATCGGACCCAGTTATCACTTCCCTGGCTTCCCACAGATTTGTAGGATACACACTATCAGGTCCTGTGGGGATTTCTGCATTTTAAGACATCTAGCACCCCCTCCTTTTGAAGATATGAATACTTGTTTCCTCACCTTCTCCAGCTTCCGTATAATTCTCCAGAGGAAACACTGATGAAAAGTATTCGATTCAATCCAGTGAGATTAACGCAGCAGTATCTCCCTCCAATTTATTATGCCCTGCAGAGATGCTACATAAGAGCCCATTGTCGTTAAAGTAAATGCATATTTGTGTTAAGTACGCTGTACGACTGCAAACAGTTGTTGTTCTGAACTTTGCTAAGTTTTGTTTCCTTTCGCTCTTGTTCACCACTGTCAGAAAAAGGTGGTCGATGACGCTGAGAAACAGAAAGTTGAAGTGAAGAGTAAGCAAGGTAAGAACTGAGTTCCCTTTGTGAATCTGCATCTGTGCTCAGGACCTTGATCAGATAGGCCAATGGGCCCAGGACGGGCACATCGAGTTTAATTTGGATAAATGTGAGGTGCTGCATTTTGCACAGGACTTATGCACTTATTGGGAAGGTCCTGGCGAGCGTTACCTTGAAAAGTCAGTGCATTGAGTGTAGGGAGCTGGGAGGGCCATGTTGCGGCTGTACAGGACATTGTGGCCACTTTGGGAATACTGCGTTCAATTCTGGCCTCCCTGCGACAGGAAGGATGTTGTGAAACTTGAAAGGGTTCAGAAAAGATCTGCAAAGAAGTTGGAAGGTGTGGGCTATAGGGAGAGGCTGGATAGACTGGGGCTATTTTCCCTGGAGCATCAGAGGCTGATGGAGTGACGTTATAGAGGTTTATAAAACCATGAGGGGCATGGATAGGGGAGGTAGACAAGGTCTTTTCCCCCCAGGGTCGGGGGAGTCCAAAGCTGGAAGGGCATAGGTTTAAGGTGAGAGGGGAAAGATTTAAAAGGGACTTAGGAGGCAGCGCTTTCACGCAGAGGGTGGTGCGTGTATGGAACGAGCTGCCAGAGGAAGTGGTGGAGGCGGGTACAATTACAGCATTTAAAGGGCATCTGGATGGAGACATGGATAGGAAGGGGTTAGAGGGGTCGGGGCGGAATGGGACTAGATTTATTTAGTATATTGGAGCGGGATGGATGAGTTGGACCAAAGGGTCTGTTTCTGTGCTGTGTATCACTGTGATTTGGCGTACTGAGAGGGAAAGTAAGGCTCTCCCCCCCCGCCATGAAACACTCCCAGTACATGGACAGCACGGGCTTAGATACAGAGTAAAGCTCCCTCTGCACTGTCCCCCCACCATTAAACACTCCCAGGACAGGGACAGCACAGGGTTAGATACAGAGTAAAGCTCCCTCTGCACTGTCCCCCCCCCCCCTCCATCAAACACTCCCAGGACAGGGACAGCACGGGGTTAGGTACAGGGTAAAGCTCCCTCTACACTGTCCCCCCCATCAAACACTCCCAGGACAGGGACAGCACGGGGTTAGACACAGGGTAAAGCTCCCTCCAGCCTTTTGAACAGAAAGGAAGGCTGTCACACACCGTCCCCATCAAACACTCTGAGGACAAGAATAATGAACACTGTGCAATCCTCCTCCCTGTTTTCCGCTTCTGTGTTCGGAAGCGGCTGCTTCATACCTCTGCCTTGTCCTAGCCCTTTATCCTGGCCATTCAGCCCCTCCTTGAGCCTGTCACACAGCAACAGAAAGCCATCCAGCGCCCCCCTCCTCAAGTCTGTTACACAGGAACAGGAGGCCATTCAGCCCCCCTCCTCTAACCTGTCACACAACATCAACAGGAGGCCATTCGGCCCCCTTCCTAAGTCTGTTTCACGGGAGCAGGAGGCCATTCAACCGCGCCCCCCCCCCCCCCCCCGAAGCCTGTCACATAGTGACAGGATGAGGCTATTCATCCCTCCCTCGAACCTCCTCCACCGTTCTATTAGTACATGGCTGACCCATATCTCCGCTCTCTTTACTTGCTTTTCATAGAACATAGAACATAGAACATTAGAGCACAGTACAGGCCCTTCGGCCCTCGATGTTGTGCCGACCTGTCATACCAATCTCAAGCCCATCTAACCTACACTATTCCATGTACGTCCATATGCTTATCCAATGACGACTTAAATGTACCTAAAGATGGCGAATCTACTACCGTTGCAGGCAAAGCGTTCCATTCCTTTACTACTCTCTGAGTAAAGAAACTACCTCTGACATCTGTCCTATATCTTTCACCCCTCAATTTAAAGCTCTGCCCCATCGTGCTCGCCGTCACCATCCTAGGAAAAAGGCTGCCCCTATCCACCCTATCTAACCCTCTGATTATTTTATATGTTTCAATTAAGTCACCTCTCAACCTTCTTCTCTCCAATGAAAACAGCCTCAAGTCCCTCAGCCTTTCCTCGTAAGACCTTCCCTCCATACCAGGCACCATCCTAGTAAATCTCCTCTGCACCCTTTCCAAAGCTTCCACATCCTTCTTACACTGCAGTGACCAGAACTGTACACAATACTCCAAGTGCGGCCGTACCAGAGTTTTGTACAGCTTCACCATAACCTCTTGGTTCTGGAACTCGATCCCTCTATTAATAAAAGCTAAAACACTGTATGCCTTCTTAACAGCCCTGTCAACCTGGGTGGCAACTTTCAAGGATCTGTGTACATGGACACCGAGATCTCTCTGCTCATCTTACCATTAGCCCTGTACTTTGCCTTCCGGTTACTCCTACCAAAGTGTATCACCTCACACTTGTCTGCATTAACCTCCATTTGCCACCTCTCAGCCCAGCTCTGCAGCTTATCAATGTCTCTCTGCAACCTACAGCATCCTTCGTCACTATCCACAACTCCACCGACCTTAGTGTCGTCTGCAAATTTACTAACCCATCCTTCTACGCCCTCATCCAGGTCATTTATAAAAATGACAAACAGCAGCGGACCCAACACCGACCCTTGCGGTACACCACTAGTAACTGGTCTCTAGGATGAACATTTCCCATCAACTACCACTCTCTGTCTTCTTTCAACAAGTCAATTTCCGATCCAAACTGCTGTATCTCCCACAATCCCATTCCTCTGCATTTTGTACAATAGCCTATTGTGGGGAACCTTATCGAACGCCTTGCTGAAATCCATATACACCAGATCAACCGGTTTACTCTCATCTACCTGTTTGGTCACCTTCTCAAAGAACTCAATAAGGTTTGTGTGGCACGACCTTCCCTTCACAAAACCGTGCTGACTATCCCTAATCAATTTATTCTTTTCTAGATGATTATAAATCCTATCTCTGATAACCTTTTCCAACACTTTACCAACAACTGAGGTAAGGCTCACTGGTCTATAATTACCAGGGTTGTCTCTACTCCCCTTCTTGAACAGGGGAAGCACACTTGCTATCCTTCAGTCATCTGGCACTATTCCTGTAGACAATGACGAGTTAAAGATCAATGCCAAAGGCTCGGCAATCTCCTCCCTGGCTTCCCAGAGGATCCGAGGATAAATCCCATCCAGCCCAGGGGACTTATCTATCTTCATCCTCTGAAGGATTTCTAATACCTCTTCCTTGTGAACCTCAATCCCACCTAGTCTAGTAGCCTGTATCTCAGTATTCTCCTCGACAGCATTGTCGTCTGTGCTTTCCTCTGTGTCCCTCACTGAGCTTAACCTGTGCCTCCAAAATTTATAGATTTCAGCCTTAAAATGACAAAGCCCCCGGCCCACCCCTGCCACCGTGTCCTCCCCACAACACTCCCCTGCAGCCCTTGACAGTTTTTGGGACGGCGTTCCAAATTTCTGCCCCCCCCTCCACGTAAGGCAAGACTTTGTTCCCTGAATCGGCCCTGTTCTTTTTCCCTTGTTCTGGGCTCTCCCTCCCTCTCCTCACAGAGGAAGCTGTGTGCCTCCTTCACAGAATTGACGCAGTGCAAATGGAGGCCAGTTGGCCCATCCTTACTACGCCCCAGCCCCTTCAAAGGAGCATTGTTTAGATTCCCTACAGTGTGGAAACAGGCCCTTCGGCCCAACAAGTCTACACCGCCCCTTGATGCATCCCACCCAGACCCATCCCCCTATAACCCACGCACCCCTGAACACTACGGGCAATTTAGCATGGCCGATCCACCTAGCCTGCACATCTTTGGACTGTGGGAGGAAACCGGAGCACCCGGAGGAAACCCACGCAGACACGGGGAGAATGTGCAAACTCCGCACAGACAGTTGCCGGAGGCTGGAATCGAACCCGGGTCCCTGGCACTGTGAGGCTGCAGGGCTAACCACCGAGCCACCGTGTCACCCAGTGCCAATCTTCTACCTTCCCACCCACCTTGGCACACCCAAAGAACCAGCCACTGCCGGTCTGGAATGCCTCCTCCCACGTTTCCAGACAGTCTGAACCACTCAGTCGCTGACAAAAAGCTTTTTCTCACAACACCTTGTTTGTGCAATAACTTTAAATTGACCCTGTTAAATCCTTTAATCACCTCATGTTACGCCAGACTTTAATCTCCACCACTTGAAGGTTAGGGGCAGTAAAACGTTGGCCCTGTTGTTTGATGTTTTCCCGTCCCCAGGAGCGACAGAAAACATCAAACCTGCTTCTTATACACGATAACTTTCTGGGACATTAAAAAACCACAGCTCAGCACAGAGGCCAGGCTGAGGCCTGAGGCCCGAGGTGGATACACATTCCTCTCGCCCAACAGAAAATGTCAGAAGGCAGTTGACTGACTGTGGCGTGGGAGGGCAGGTTTCTTGACAAACGCACCCGCGTGATCGAAAAGAAACAAAAGGGACCCAGCTTTAATGTTGGGCTCAGCCAGAGCTAACGGCCCTCAAAGCAGCATCTTTCCCAGTCATCCAACCAGACTGTGCCACTTGACCGATCGCTGGGCTTTGTGAGAGAGCAGGTTCCTGGCCATCACTGGTGAGGCCGGCATTTATTGCCCATCTCTAAATTGTCCCGTCGGACTGGGAGTCTTGCCGCTTGGTCATTGTCGGAGTCTGGAGTCACATGTAGGCCCCTGAGGGAAGGACTACAGATTTCCTTCCCCAGTGAGCGACTTTTGGTCACAATCAATGCCGGTCATCACTGGCATCATCCCCGAGCCGAGCTTCCAATTCCAGAATTTATTTGTTGCATTTAAATTCTACTAGATGTGGTGATGGGATTCGAACCCTTATCCCATCAGAGACAGAGTCTCCAACCCACAATTCCATGATACCCAGTACCAGCCCATAGTGCAATTTACACAAAACACACTCGTGCGCGCGCCGACACGCACGCACACACACACACTCGCATGCATACACACACTCACGCATGCACACACACTCGCACATTACACTCGCAAGCACACACATACTCAAAGACACACACACGTTCACACAGGCACGCTCGCACGCACACACGTACACACATGCAGGCACACACATGCAGATACGCTCTCACGTGGACATGCACACACTCACACACACATGCACATAAGCTCACACACACTGTCATACCCTCAGACACACAGCACATAGACATACACACTTTCTCTCATGCACACCCACATAGACTCACATGCACACGCACGTACACGCACACACACACACACACACACACACACACACACACACACACATGTACATGTACCCAAGCACACACAGGTGCACATACAAACCCGCGCACAGACACGCAAACACGGGTCGCGGAGTCCAAATGAATTCAAATTCTTGTTTGCTTGCTCAGAAATGTTCCAATTTATAATTCACCTTCGCAGATGAGCTTAAGAAGATGGAGGAAGAGAAAAAGAAAGTGGAGACCAGTCTGGAGGAATTTAAGAAACTCTGCGAAGTGGCAGACAGGACAAAGGAGTTGACAAAGTAGGTGTCACCCCCACCAGCAGGAAATTCAACAGTAAAGCATTTCTGTGTGTGACAGACAGAGAGAGTGTGCCAGTGTGTGAGAGTTTGTGCGTGTGAGAGTGTGTGTGCCTGTGTGTGTGTGATAGAGAGTGTGTTTGTGTGTGTGTGTGTGTGTGTGTGTGTGTGTGTGTGTGTGTGTGTGTGTGTGTGTGTGTGTGTGATAGAGAGTGTGTGTGTGATAGAGAGTGTGTGTTTGTGTGTGTGTGTGAGAGAGTGTGTGTGTGTGTGTGTGTGTGTGTGTGTGTGTGTGTGAGAGAGAGTGTGTGTGTGTGAGAGAGTGTGTGCGCGAGAGAGAGAATGTGTGTGTGTGAGCGGGAGTGTGTGTGAGGGAGAGAGTGTGTGTGAGGTAGAGTGTGTGTGTGTAGTGTGTGAGAGAGAGTGTGTGTGTGTGTGTGTGTGTGTGTGTGTGTGTGTGTGTGTGTGTGTGAGAGAGAGAGAGTGTGTGTGTGAGAGAGAGAGTGTGTGTGTGTGAGAGAGAGTGTGTGTGTGAGAGAGAGAGTGTGTGTGTGTGTGAGAGAGAGTGTGTGTGTGAGAGAGAGAGTGTGTGTGTGAGAGAGTGTGTGTGTGTGTGTGTGTGTGTGTGTGTGTGTGTGTGTGTGTGATAGAGAGTGTGTGTTTGTGTGAGTGTGTGTGTGTGTGTGTGTGTGTGTGAGAGAGAGTGTGTGTGTGAGAGAGAGAGTGTGTGTGTGAGAGAGAATGTGTGTGTGTGAGAGAGAGTGTGTGTGTGAGGGAGAGAGTGTGAGTGTGAGTGTGAGGGAGAGTGTGTGTGCATGTGTGTATGTGAGGGAGAGTGTGTGTGTGTGTGAGGGAGAGTGTGTGTGTGCGTGTGGGAGAGTGTGTGTGCGTGAGGGAGAGTGTGTGCGCGTGAGGGAGAGTGTGTGTGCGAGAGTGTGTGTGCGTGAGGGAGAGTGTGTGTACGTGAGGGAGAGTGTGTGTGCGTATGAGAGAGTGTGCATGCGTGAGAGAGAGTTTGTGCGTGCGTGAGTTCGTGCGTGCGAGAGAGAGTGTGCGAGAGTGTGTGCGAGAGTGCCTGAGAGTGTGTGCTAGAGAAAGAGAGGGTGAGCGACAGTGAGTTGAAAATAATTATCGGAAGGTGCAGGTGAGGGAAGCGGAGGTGAGCTGTGCTCTGTGATGAGGGGTAATGGGAGCAGACTGCGTTGTAACTTTCTGAAGGCGGTGATTGTAAACACCTTGGCCAACAGTGGCAAGGTGGCGACCCGAGCTTTGGCAGCACATTCAGTGTGGAAATGCATGTCCTGTGTGACTAACAGCTAATGTGTACAAAGAGCATGAGCGAAATCCTCAGAGGAGGATGGTTTATTGTGCATCTGACCTAATCTGCCTCTCTCTTGGTTTTACAGGAAACTGTGCCCACAGGAACCCGTTGTTCAGAACCAGGCATAGGTGAGACTGCACATCCAAGTCTGTACCCACTTTCCCTTCTATCACAGCCCACAAATGATCTCATGCTCCGTCTGAGGCTCTGTGTTTCTCAACAGTAAATTTCTCTCCTTCTCCCCATCCCCTATTCAAGATGCAGTTCCAATGGGAGCCCTTTGGACGACTGTGCCCCATTGCACTGGTCAGGGCGGATGTACCAGGGCTTGGCACATGCCACACGCCTTTTGGTCCAACCAGCCCACCATTACCCCAAACTAAACCAGTCCCACCTGCCTGCTCCTGGCCCATATCCCTCCAAACCTTTCCCATCCATGTACTTATCCAAATGTCTTTTAAATGTTGTAACTGTACCCACATCCACCCCTTCCTCAGGAAGTTCACTCCACACACGAACCACCCTCTGTGGAAAAAAGATTGTCCCCCATCTTTTTTAAATCTTTCTCCTGTCCCCTTAAAATTATAACCCCTGATTTTGAACTCCCCCACCCCAGGGAAAAGACCCTTGCTTTCATTTTATTTATGTCCCTCATGATTTTATAAACCTCTATAAGATCACCCCTCAACCTTCCACGCTCTGGGGGAATAAAGTCCCAGCCTATCCAGCCTCTCGTTATAACTCAAACCCTCCACTCCTGGCAACATCCTTGTAAATCTCTTCTGAACCCTTTCCAGTTGAATAAAAGCTTACTATAACAGGGCACCCAGAACTGTACACTGGGGTGGCATGGTGGCTCAGCAGTTAGTACTGCTACCTCACAGCACCAGGGGCCCGAGTTCAATCCCACCCTCGGGTGACTGTCAGGGACTGTCAGAATGTTAGCACATTCTCCCTGTGTCTGTGTGGGTTTCCTCTGGGTGCCCTGGTTTCCTCCCACAGTCCAAAGATGTACAGGTTAGGTAGATTTGCCGTGCTAAATTGCCCCGTAGTGCCCAGGGATGTGCGGGTTAGGGTGCATTGGGCATGCTAAATTGTCCCGTAGTGCCCAGGGATGCGTGAGTTAGGGTGGATTGGCCGTGCTAAATTGTCCCGTAGTGCCCAGGGATGCGTGAGTTAGGGTGGATTGGCCGTGCTAAATTGTCCCGTAGTGCCCAGGGATGTGCAGGTTAGGGTGGATTGGCCATGCTAAATTGTCCCGTAGTTCCCAGGGATGTGCGGGTTAGGGTGGATCGGCCGTGCTAAATTGTCCCGTAGTGCCCAGGGATATGCAGGTTAGGGTGGATTGGCTGTGCTAAATTGTCCCATAGTGCCCAGGCATGTGCAGGTTAGGGTGGATTGGCCGTGCTCAATTGTCCTGTTGTGTCTCGGGATGTGTAGATTAGCTGGGGTATAGGAGGATGCATCTGGGTGGGATGCGCTGAGGGTCAGTATGGACTTGTTGGCCGAGGGGCCTGTTCCCACACTGTAGGGATTCTAAGATTCCATGATACTCCAGAAGAGGCCTCGCCAACATCCTGTACAACCTCAGCATGATGTCCTGACTCCTATACTCAAAAGTTTGAGCAATGAAGGCAAGTGTGCTAAACGCCTTCTTAACCCCCCTGTCTACCTGTGACACAAACTTCAAAAGAATTATGTACCTGAACCCCTAGGTCTATCTGTTCGACAATGAGGGGTCTTCAAAATGCAAAACGTCGCATTGATCCAAATTAAACTCCATCTGCCACTCCTCAGCCCATTGACCCAGCCAATCAAGATTGCAGAACCTCATTTGTCTTCTTCCAACTTTTCGCACTCACACTGACTGCGTTTCTCTGAGCTGGAACGTCCCCTGGTGATTCTGAGTTGCCCTCAGTGCCTTATGCAGATGAAACCTGAATTTGTCCCCCTGCCTCTCTCCTGAGTGGAAATTCTGTTGTTCTTTTGACACCCATGCTGTTCTCATTTTTCTCTTCCGGCCGTCTCCCACTCGCACAGTCGCATAATCCCACAGCCCGGAAACAGCAGCCCATTGATTCCCTTTGTTCCCCTGACTTCCTTCAGTGCCCACTCCCTGGAGAAGGCAGCAGTGAACGGCCCTTTCCGAACCGCTGCAGATGGCACGTGTGTTTGCTTGCCACTTGTCATCCCGAGCCTGGACATTTGCGCAGGTTCATTGCACATTTGGGCATGGGCTACTTCAGTGTAGGAACGTTCGGCCCTACACTGTGAACATGACCAATCTTCTGTCTCAAAGCCATGGCAGGATTTGTACCCAGGTGCCCTGAACATTACCTGAGTCTCTGGATTAATAGCACAGTGATAATACGACAAGGCCATCGCTTCTCTGTTTGCCTTGAAATTACTCAGTGTCCTGGCCTTCTGAGGTAGGCCATTCCACAGGTTCACCTCCCTCGAAATGAAGACAATTCTCTACATCTCAGTGTTGACTGGTCTACCCCTGTATAGAATCCCTAAAGTGTGGAAAGACCCTCCAAACAGCATCCCATTCAGATCCAGTCACTTCCCAACCTATTCCCTTAATGTCACTCTCACATGGCCAATCCAGTAACCTGCACCTCCCTGGGCATTACAATACAATTTAGCACGGCCAATCCACCCTAACCCGCACATCCCAGGGCACTACGGGACAATTTAGCACGGCCAATCCACCCTAACCCACACATCCCTGGGCACTACGGGGCAATTTAGCACGGCCAATCCACCCTAACCCACACATCCCAGGGCACTACAGGACAATTTAGCACCTTAAATCCACCCTAACCTGCACATCCCAGGGCACTACAGGACAATTTAGCACCTTAAATCCACCCTAACCCGCACATCCCAGGGCACTACAGGACAATTTAGCACCTTAAATCCACCCTAACCTGCACATCCCTGGGCACTACGGGACAATTTAGCACGGCCAATCCACCCTAACCCGCACATCCCAGGGCACTACAGGACAATTTAGCACCTTAAATCCACCCTAACCTGCACATCCCTGGGCACTACAGGACAATTTAGCACGGCCAACCCACCCTAACCCACACGTCCCTGGGCACCATGGGACAATTTTGCACGGCCAATCCACCCTAACCCGCACACACCTGGGCAGTACAGCACAGCCAATCCACCCTAACCCAATCATCCCTGGGCACTACGGGACAATTTAGCACGGCCAACCCACCCTAACCCGCACATCCCTGGGCACTACCGGACAATTTAGCACGGCCAATCCACCCTAACCCGCACATCCCTGGGAACTATGGCACAATTTAGCACGGCCAATGCGTCCTAACTTGCACATCTTTGGACTGTGGGAGGAAACCGGAGCACCCAGAGGAAACCCACGCACACACAAACTCCTCACAGCCAGTCACCAAAGGATGGAATTAAGCTTAGGTCCCTATGACGCAGCATTGCTAACCACTGAGCCACCGACCTTCGATTAATCCTGAGACTCTGTCCTCCTGCTCTCGTCTGTCCAGCCCTGTTAGAATTCCAATCAGATGCTCCCCCTCTCATTCTTCAAACTCCAGTCAGCATAGGCCTGGTCGAACCAATCTCTCCACATGAACAGCCCTGCCTTCCCTGCTATCATCGAGGCGATATCCCTCTGTGGCAAGTTTGTCTTTCCCTGGGTGAGGAGGCCGAATCTGCACACTGCTCTGATAGTAGCCTTATGTCTTCCACCTTTTGTGTTCTCTCTTTTCGCCTTCTCTCAATGTCTCTGAGGCTCAGTTTGTGGCACTCCGACCTCAAATCCAGGAGGTCGTGAACTCAGATCCCAGGCTGCAGCGCCAAGCCCCAGTGGCCAATGGTGAGAGAGGGTGCTGCGCCGTCCAAGACGCTGTCTCCCGGTCGGGGGGATGAGAAACCAGGACCCCAGCCACCCTTCCCACAAGGTCTCTCTGCCCAATTCCCAAGGTGGGCAGCAAGACACGCCCCTTGGCATTTTGGACACTATTTCCTCTTGGTCAACAAGACAGAAACAGATTGGCTCTCTTGCCATACACTTTTGACTGCCAAGCAGCCTGTGGTTCTAGGTTTCGTGGTCTAGAACCAGCGGGCAAGATCTAGAGCCAAAGGGTGGGATCCAGAACCACTGGGCGGGATCTGGAGCCAGCATCTAGAACTAGTGGAGATGATTGGGAACCAAGAGAAGGCATATAGAACCAGTGGATGGGATCTAGAACCAGCGGTCAAGTCCCAGGTCTGGTTGAGCTCCCATTTCTCAACATTCAGCACCCACCAATGCTCTGAAAGCACTCAATCGGCTCTGACTTGCCCTGCGATTGTAACAGAGCCATTGTAACTACAACAATACGAGCCCTTCCTTTTCTTTCTTGGTCTCTTCCCTCAGACTGGGAAGGGGGTGGCTGAGACGGTCAGGAATTCTCCAGTAGTAAGGGTGTGGAATGCCCTTCCTGCAACTTGTCAACTTTAAGGGCATTTAAATGGTCATTGGATAAACATATGGATGATAATGGAATAGTGTGGGTTAAATAGGCTTCAGATTGGTTTCACAGGTCAGTGCAACATCGAGGGCCGAAGGCTGTAATGTTCTACGTTCTAAGTTACTGTGAGGTAACAGCAGTTCAAATGGACCAGCCTCATCTCTCCCCACTCGTCAATTCCGAGCTCGTTTCCGAATGAGAACCCTAACCTTTTCCGCCCCCTCCTCCTCTTGCAGGTATCTCGAGGTGGCCTGACCGCTGGGATTATGAGACTCGCCGATCAAGATTTCATTCCTGCTATTTCTGCACAGAGCCGTGCTGTTAAGATTGACTTACATGACTACAGAAATGACTAATGCCACCGGACACACACAAACGCACACCTTGGGAGCGGCTACAGGCCACGGCGCTTGTAACATCTTGGCTCCCCGGCCTCCGAAGCCTGTCCCACCACTGACAAGGCTCAAGTCAGCAATGCGATGGAATAGTCCCCTCCTAACCCCGGATGGGAGCAGCTCCAGTAACATTCGACAAGCTCGACATCAGCCAGGACAAAGCTGCCCCCACTTGGATTGGCACCACATCCACTCCTTCCACCGTGGGCACTCAGCAGCAGCAGTGTGTACCATCTACAAGATGCACTGCAGTGGTTCACCTTAGACCGCACCTTCCGAAGCAAGGACCGCTGGCATTTAGAAAGACAAGGGTGGAAGATACCGTCCTCCCCACTGGTCTATCCTCCATGCCACTCGAATGTCCCCGAATTGGAACAGCCTTCCCTTCTCTGCATCAAATTCCTGGCACTAACGGCGCTGCAGGGATGTCCGTAAGCCAGGGAGAAGGCACCTCCCCTCCACCTTTGCCAAGGGTTTATTAATGCTCTATTAAACTATGCTTTAGACAGGTCATGCCCACCCCCCCACAACAGTGGCATGGGTAGCCAGCCCTTCCACTCCTGAACACTCCTTTTGAGGTGTCCCCTTCATTTTATACCGCTGTCGCCCTCTCTCTCTATTGCCACCTCACAGCTGTCCGTATCGAACTCCGCCTGCCCACCAGCCTGCCTACTCCACCAGCTCCCCCATGCCCGTGCTCACACTTCAAGGTGTTTCTGAGCGTCAAGATGCTTAATTTTCCCGAAGCGCCTTTTTTGCTCCTCAGAGATAGACACTCCAGCTCTGCCACCCTATCCTCAGGGAACTAACTCCATAACATTTGATCCTTACCTGCCATTTTATTTCGTCTCTCTCTCTCTGCCAGCCACAAGCTCCTTTGGTTGGAGCCGCAAGTGACACACCCCAGCAGGGACTTGAGCGCGGCTCTGAAAGGCGGGCACCGCGGTGCCAGTACAGCAGGAGCTCCGCGCAGGCGTAGATGCCCCCTTATCAGACCAGGCGTGAAACATATTCTCTCGCATGGCCCTGCTTCAAGAGAGGGCGACGGCTGTCCCTCAGTGGGCTCAGAAAACAGCCTGGATCGCCATTGCACTGCCGCTCGTGGGATCTTGCTCTGCGCCGACTGACCTGCCAAAACTGCGGTGGCAGCGACTGCGCTGGGTTGGACGGGAAGCTTGGGCGGCCGAGAAGGAGCTGTTCCAAAGGTACTGTGAAACCAGGAACTGTGGGAGGCCCAAAGCGAAAGCGGAAAACGCCGGAGAGGCCCAGAGAGAGAAGCTCAGAGTTCACATCTTCAGAATTCTGATTGTGTCAATCCCATTGGTGTAAATCCATGCCCTTGGGTGTTTACAGTAGTGTCTCCCACTCTGAGGCCCGGGTTCAAGTGTCCAGCGCTCCAAACAAATGCTGTTGAAGTGAATTAAGCTGTAAATGTGCCCCCATCCGTGACCACGCTGTGTCTGTATGCTGGGAAACTTCTAGTGCCTTTCCTGGTCAATAAATGAAAAATTGGCTGACTGCCCCAGCGTGTTAATGCCACTCCTGTTGGCACCCGCCTGCAAGCTTTGACCATCTCGCCTGCGTCGGTGGCCGGCAGGTCGTGACTGGCACTCAAGCAGGGCACAGAGCCCTTGCAAACATCTGTCTTCAAGCATTTTAATTCATTCATGGGATGAGGTCTAGGGCAGCATTCATTGCCAATCCCTAATTGCCCAGAGGGCAGTTCAGAGTCAACCACATTGCTATGGGTCTGGAGTCACATGTAGGCCAGTCCAGGTAAGGATGGCACTTTCCTTCCCTGGAGGGCATGAGTGAACCAGATGGGTTTTTTCCTCCCAACAATGGCCAACATCAGTCTCTTAGTTCCAGATATTTATTGAATTGAAATTCCACCATCTGCTGAACCCCGGAACATTATCTGGGTCTCTGGATTAACAGGGCAGCGATAATACCACTAGGCCAGCACTTCCCCATGGACTGGGTCTGACCAACAATAAGGCCATAAGACATAGGAGTGGAAGTAAGGCCATTCGGCCCATCAAGTCCACTCCGCCATTTAAATCATGGCTGATGGCCATTTCAACTCCACTTCCCTGCACTCTCCCCGTAGCCCTTGTCAGGATGTCAACAACGTCAGGAGGGAACCTGTAATTAGGAGATGTCATCCTTGATCCTCAAGGACATATAATTTCAGGCCAGTACAATGTTCCTTCTGATGCATTCCAATGTATAAATAATGGAGAGTAATTGTTGGGGGAGGGGGGGTGATTCATTTAAAGGAATTTCTGACTCTTGGCTTCAGAGCAGAAGGGATTTTTACCATCAAGTCAGAGCCTTGCTTGATTCGCTCTTTCTCTCTCATGACTTGCTTCCTTGAGCATACTCCTCTGACACTACTCCCCTGGACATTACTGAAGGAGTACTGCACTTCAGGGGGCTTCCCATCTCTGGGAGCCCCCGCAGCTTCTCATTTGGTTGTCTTCCCTCAATGCGCACCCCCCCCAACCTCTGCAGAACTTAAGACCCCAAACTCCAAATAGTGGTCCCTGGGCACCTCCTTCTCGCTGAGGTTGCTCAGCGATAGACTTGAAAGTAGCTGTGTCCTGGTGGTGTTTGCTCCTTTCCTTTCATTTGTTTGTGGCCATTTATGGCCTGTCCCTTGAGAGGGGAGGGGGTAAGCCATCTTTTTGAGCCTCTGCGGCTCCACCACCCCCCCATAACTGTGTAGTGCAGGGACCCCCCCCCTCCTCACAGTGCCCCATTAAGGAGGGTGTTCCAAGATTTTGACCCTGAAGGAACAGCCAATGTATTTCCAAGTCCAGGATTGAGATAGAGGAGAGGCTCTTGCAAGGGGTTGGGAGGGGTATGGTCAGTGTTCCCATTGTATCCGCACGTCCCCATCCTTCTACACGATGTCACGGCTTTGGAATTTGCTGTCGGAAGAGCCTTGGCGAGCCGGTGCAGCGCAGTTTGCAGACGGTACACACTGCTGCGACTGAGCGTCGGTGGCTGACAGAGGGAGCGGGTGCCTGTGGATGTCGTGCCAATCCAAGCGGGGGCTGCTTTGTCCCTGGATGGTGTCGAGCTTCTCGAGTGTTTGTCAGAGCTGCCCCCATCCAGGGACGTATTCCCTCACACTCCTGACTTGTGCCTTGTCGGTGGTGGGTTTGGGGAGAGAGGAGGGGAGTTACTCACTGCAGGATTCCCAGCCTCTGACCGCTTTTGCAGCCAGTGTATTGATATGGCTGGGTCCAGTTCATTTTCTGGCCAATGGTAACCCCCAGGATGTTGATAGGGGGCGGATTCAGTGATGGGAACGCCATTGAACTTCAAGGGGTGACAGTTAGATTCTCCCTTAACCCCTGGTCCTGGCCACTGCCAGATTGGCAGGAGGCAAGACTGGCATCACGTCACATTGAAGACATGATGGTCATTGGGATCTTGCTGTGCTTGAACTCCCACAACATTGCCACTGCTTGTCAAAAAAACTTTGTGCCATCCTGGGGACATCTGCTACCCAGATAAAAGTGCTCTATTTTTATGCACTGCTTGTGTAACTCAACATTGCATCAAAGTTAAATTTGGACTCTCCTTGTTCCTCTGTCCAGTGGTTGAGACGTGTTTCCACAAATATTTTTTGCCTGATTTATTATCCTTCAGTTGTTTGTTAAATTATTTGACTTCTGTAAATACTTTAGCGCCCAGAAGTTGTGAACCTTTCAACACTTTCTTGTAGCTCACACTCCCTTTAATTTCCCTGAAGAAGTCAGATAGGACTCAGAACATTTCTGTCTTTCTCCAGCACTCTCTGCACTCTATTACCCCTTCTATTTGTGCTTTGAGTGAACTATCCTGATCGCGATCCCGATTGCATCCCAGTGGTCTTCAGACAGCCCTGAGGGAGGTCATTTGGACCAACATTCCTGTGCTGACTCTTCAAATGAGCAATTCCCTCCCTAATCCAATACCATTCTCCTGCCTTCTCCCCCATTACCTTGTACAGTCCCATTTCCATTTTGAAAGGCTTGATTGGACCTGCCTCCACCTTGGTCTCAGGTAGGCATGCACCAGATCCAAACCACTCACCAAGAGCAACATTTCTTCCTCATATCTCCATTAGCGGAAGCAGCAATCACTTTATATCTGTGCATCCCCTCATAATGTTGCTGTTTCTCCCCCTCCGCTGAGTATTTCTTCAGTCACCCCTTTTGAAATTTACTTTTCACTGCCCTTCCAAGGACGGGTATGGCTTGTACAATTAATGGCAAGCCCTCAGATAGTGCTGTAGAACAG
This sequence comes from Stegostoma tigrinum, assembly GCF_030684315.1. NCBI lineage: Eukaryota > Metazoa > Chordata > Chondrichthyes > Orectolobiformes > Stegostomatidae > Stegostoma > Stegostoma tigrinum. Next base: position 4,501,179 of record NC_081400.1, read on the forward strand.
AGGGACCTAGGGGTTCAGGTACATAATTCTTTGAAGTTTGCATCACAGGTAGACAGGACGTTTAAGAAGATATTTGGCACACCAGCCTTCGTTGCTCAGACCTTTGAGTACAGGGACTTGGGACATCATGTTGAGGTTGTACAGGATGTTGGTGAGGTCTCTTCTGGAGCACTGTATCCAGTTCTGGTCGCCCAGTTATAAGAAGGATATTATTAAGCTGGAGAGGGTTCAGAAGAGACTTACCTGGGTATGGAAGGCTTGAGTTATAAGGTAAGGCTGGATAGGCCAGGACTTCTTTCAGTGGAGAGAAGGAGTTTGAGAAGTGACCTGATAGAAGTTTATAAAATACTGATGGGTATCGATAGAGTTAATGGTAGGTGTCTTTTTCCTAGCGTGGGGAATTTCAAGACTAGGGGGCACATTTTTAAGGTGAGAGGAGGGAGATTTTAAAAAGACAAGAGGGGCATTTTTTTTTGTACAGAGGTTTGTTCGTGTGTGGAATGAACTTCCTGAGGAAGTGGTGTTACAGTTACAACATTTAAAAGACATTTGGATAAGTTCATGAATGGGAACGGTTTGGAGGACTATGGGCCAGGAGCAGGTAGGTGGAACTAGTTTACTTTGGGATTGTGGTCGGCATGGACCGGCTGGGCCGAAGGGTCTGTTTCCGAGTGTTTGATGCTCTGACAGCAATAGACAGAGCGGTAGAGTGGAAATATTGTGTTGAGCCACGATCTGACAAAGGCTCAATGGGCTGAATGGCCTACTCCTGTTCCTGTATTCCTTTTAGGCAGTATGACAATAGCATAATTTGGTCTCATTTTCTCCCCCATCAGCATCACCCCATATTATTTCAAATGGACATGTTATGGCCCAGACCAGACCCCCACAAAATATTTTAAAGTGGGTAGCCTAAAAGCTCACTTTTTTTTTCTTATTCTAAAGGTAGATGTGAAGTGCCAAGTTCCAGATGCAACACGACTGGTCAAACTACCTGAAGTTAAGAAAAACACAATTTATTTAAACACTACAGTTAACATATAAACAAAAGAGGAATTGCAAATGTTGGAAATAATAGATACAGTAACTATTACTAATTAACTGTTCCAATATGGTAACATCCCACACACACACATTTGGCAAAAAGGTAAATTCAGATGCAGATTTTCACATGCAGTTCTCCAATCCAGGAGGAAGAGAAAATTCAGAGAATGTTACAGCCGGATGTTCACTGAAGCTCCTGACTCTTTTGAGACCCCCATACAGATGTTACAGAAAAAAAAATCCAAAACCCAGAAATCTGGATCTGTGGGAGCTTGACCACAACTGCTCAGGCTGCTTCTATTGTTCCAACTTTTTAAAAAAACTGGAAGGCCTCACAATTTGTTTACTGGAGGGGTCTTCAAGTAGCCAGTTCATCAACTCTGCCTTATAACCTGTCAAAGCCAGGACAAAATAACCTTTAAAGTGACAGCAATGTCAAGGATGTCCTCCAGTTATGTAGAAAATGGGGGTAGGCCATTCAGACTTTCTAGCCTGTGCATTCAATTTTGTCATCCAATTCAGTCCTCTGTTCTTACTTTCGCCTTGTGTCATACTCCTGCCTTCTCCTTGTTACCTCACACAGTCCAATTTCCCTTTCAAAAGGCATGATTGATCCTGCCTCCACCGAGGTCTCAGGTAGGTGCACACATGATCCTTACCACTGATCATACCGTTGAAAGTTAAAGACTGTTTAAAAAATTCATAACGATCCTCCAATTTATCAGTCTTCTAGACACAAGTTGACAGAAAGCACAAGATAACAAAGTGTGGGGCTGGATGGACACAGCAGGCCAAGCAGCATCTCAGGAGCACAAAAGCTGACGTTTCGGGCCTAGACCCTTCATCAGAGAGGGGGATGGGGAGAGGGAACTGGAATAAATAGGGAGAGAGGGGGAGGCGGACCGAAGATGGAGAGAAAAGAAGATAGGTGGAGAGGAGAGTATAGGTGGGGAGGTAGGGAGTGGATAGGTCAGTCCAGGGAAGACGGACAGGTCAAGGAGGTGGGATGAGGTTAGTAGGTAGGAAATGGGGGTGCGGCTTGGGGTGGGAGGAAGGGATGGGTGAGAGGTATGCAGATCGCTGATAGCTCAACTGATTAAAACACTAATCTCCTTATAAACTACCCCTATACGCAAACTGAAAAAAAGGTGTTATAGATGAAAAGAAAATTAGGAAACACAGCAACATAGACGATAGGAGCAGGAGGAGGCCATTTGGTCCTTCAAACCTGTTCTGCCATTCATCACGATCATGGTTGATCATCCAACTCAATAGCCTAATCCTGCTTTCTCTCAATAAGCTTTGATCTCATTTGCCCTAAGTGCTATATCTTTCTATCTCTTGAACACATTCAATATTTTGGCATCAACTACTTCCTGTGGTAATGAATTCTGCAGGCTCACTGCACTTTGGGCGCAAAAATGTCTCACCTCTGTCTTAAATGGACTACCCCAAATCTTCATGCAGTGACCCCTGGTTCTGGGCACACCCACTATTGGGAACATTTCCCCTGCATCTAACCTGTCCAGTCCTGTTAGAATGTTATAAGTCTCTGGGAGATCTCCAGCAAAAACAACCTCGTCAATCTCTCCTCATCTGTCAGTCCCTCCATTCCTGGAATCAGCTGGTAAACCTTCGCTGCACTCCCTCGAGACCGAGAGTGTCGTTCCTCAGAAAAGGAGACCAAACCTGCACACAATATTCAAGGTGTGGCCTCATCAAAGCCCTGTATAACCACAGCAACACATCCCTGCTCCTGTACTAGCAACCTCTTGCAATGAAGGTCAACATACCATTTGCCTTCTTTACCACCTGTGGCATCTGCATGCTCACGTTCAGCGGCTGGTGAACAAGGACACCCAAGTCCCACTGCACACTTCCCTTGGATTCCCCTCCCCATTGCTGATTGTTGGGAAAAATCCATCTGGTTCATTAACATCCTTTCGAGAAGCAAAATGCCATCCTTACCTGGTCTGGCCTACATGTGACTCCAGACCCACAGCAATGCATTGACACTTAACTGCCCTCTGGGCAATTAGGGATGGGCAATAAATGCTGGCTGGCCAGCAACACCCTCATCCTGTGAATAAATTTGAAAAGAATGCTTCTTTTGGCTTTAGTTCCGAGAAGCATTGCGATACTGTAGATTGGGATCGAATACACATCCAATATTTGCTCAAAATGTTGCCTAATGAAAAGCGAAGTAGTGTGGGCACTGGAGGTTGCAAGCCAAAACAGAAAAGGGCTGGAGAAATGCAGCAAATCTGGCAGAAACCGTGGGAGAGAGAAACAGAGTTTCCAGCCCAGCACGACTCTTCCTTAGAATTCTGAAATCTCCCTTCAACTCCTTACATGTCCAGTCCAAAGAGTCATTGTTTTTGTAGAAAGCTTGCCTTGTTTTTTGATCCTGTGTGTTCACACGTGTGTACGTTTGCATGTGCACATTCATGTGTTTGCAAGTGCATTTGTGTTCACGTGTGCATGTTCACCATTAGGCAAAATGGGGCTCTGTTTGGATGAGGTAGAGTGTGGGACATGCACATCATTCGACGTGGCTTGGCAATAAGCCCTGGGGGACAGGGGTTTCGAGTTGCTAAATACAAGAAATTCTGATTAGCAGAGATGCACAGCAAGGGGCGTTGGGCACCGCCACTGTCATTGTCCGAGAAACAGACAACAATTTCTGACACCATACCCCAAGAGACTTTATAGAATCCCCACAGTGTGGAAACAGGCCATTTGGCCCAACGATTCCACACAGACCTTCTGAAGACTATCCCACTCAGACCCATTCTGTAACCCTAACTTTGTATTTCCCATAGCCAATCCACCCCAACCTGCACATCCCTGGGCACTACGGGACAATTTAGCACGGCCAATCCCACCCTAACCCACACATCCCTGGGCACTACGGGGCAATTTAGCACGGCCAATCCACCCTAACCTGCACATCCCTGGGCACTACGGGACAATTTAGCATGGCCAATCCACCCTAACCCGCACATCCCTGGGCACTACGGGACAATTTAGCATGGCCAATCCACCCTAACCCGCACATCCCTGGGCACTACGGGGCAATTTAGCACGGCCAATCCACCCTAACCCGCACATCCCTGGGCACTACGGGGCAATTTAGCACGGCCAATCCACCCTAACCCGCACATCCCTGGGCACTACGGGACAATTTAGCACGGCAAATCCACCCTAACCCGCACATCCCTGGGCACTATGGGACAATTTAGCACGGCCAATCCACCCTAACCCGCACACCCCTGGGCACTACGGGACAATTAAACACGGCCAACCCACTCCAACCTGCACATCCCTGGGCACTATGGGACAATTTAGCACGGCCAATCCACTCCAACCTGCACATCCCTGGGCACTATGGGACAATTTAGCACGGCCAATCCACCCTAACCCGCACACCCCTGGGCACTACGGGACAATTAAACACGGCCAACCCACCCTAACACGCACATCCCTGGGCACTACGGGACAATTTAACACGGCTAATCCACCCTAACCCGCACATCCCTGGGCACTACGGGACAATTTAGCACGGCCAATCCACCCTAACCCACACATCCCTGGGCACTACAGGACAATTTAGCACGGCCAATCCACCCTAACCCGCACATCCCTGGGCACTACGGGACAATTTAGCACGGCCAATCCACCCTAACCCGCACATCCCTGGGCACTACGGGACAATTTAGCATGGCCAATCCACCCTAACCCGCACATCCCTGGGCACTACGGGACAATTTAGCACGGCCAATCCACCCTAACCCGCACATCCCTGGGCACTACGGGGCAATTTAGCACGGCCGATCCACCCCAACCCGCACATCCCTGGGCACTACGGGACAATTTAGCACGGCCGATCCACCCTAACCCGCACATCCCTGGGCACTCCGGGACAATTTAGCACGGCCAATCCACCCTAACCCGCACATCCCTGGGCACTACGGGACAATTTAGCACGGCCGATCCACCCTAACCCGCACATCCCTGGGCACTACGGGACAATTTAGCACGGCCAATCCACCCTAACCCACACATCCCTGGGCACTACGGGACAATTTAGCACGGCCAATCCACCCTAACCCGCACATCCCTGGGCACTACGGGACAATTTAGCACGGCCAATCCACCCTAACCCGCACATCCCTGGGCACTACGGGACAATTTAGCACGGCCAATCCCACCCTAACCCGCACATCCCTGGGCACTACTGGACAATTTAGCACGGCCAATCCACCCTAACCCGCACATCCCTGGGCACTACTGGACAATTTAGCACGGCCAATCCCACCCTAACCCGCACATCCCTGGGCACTACGGGACAATTTAGCACGGCCAATCCCACCCTAACCCGCACATCCCTGGGCACTATGGGACAATTTAGCACGGCCAACCCACCCTAACCCGCACATCCCTGGGCACTATGGGACAATTTAGCACGGCCAACCCACCCTAACCCGCACATCCCTGGGCACTACGGGACAATTTAGCATGGCCAATCCACCCTAACCCGCACATCCCTGGGCACTACGGGACAATTTAGCACGGCCAATCCCACCCTAACCCGCACATCCCTGGGCACTACGGGACAATTTAGCACGGCCGATCCACCCTAACCCGCACATCCCTGGGCACTACGGAACAATTTAGCACGGCCAACCCACCCTAACCCGCACATCCCTGGGCACTACGGGACAATTTAGCACGGCCAATCCCACCCTAACCCGCACATCCCTGGGCACTACTGGACAATTTAGCACGGCCGATCCACCCTAACCCGCACATCCCTGGGCACTACTGGACAATTTAGCACGGCCGATCCACCCTAACCCGCACATCCCTGGGCACTACGGGACAATTTAGCACGGCCAACCCACCCTAACCCGCACATCCCTGGGCACTACGGGACAATTTAGCACGGCCAACCCACCCTAACCCGCACATCCCTGGGCACTACGGGACAATTTAGCACGGCCAATCCACCCTAACCCGCACATCCCTGGGCACTACGGGACAATTTAGCACGGCCAATCCACCCTAACCTCAACATCTTTGGACTGTAGGTGGAAACCAGAGCACCCCGAAGAAACACAAACAAATAAACAGGGGGAGAATTTGCAAACTGCAGACAAACCATCGCTAGAATCGAAACTGGGGTTCCTGGTTTGGTGTGGCAGCAGCAGTAACTACTGAGCTACCGTGCCAGCCTTGGTGCCCAGGTAAAGGAGAACATTGGGCAAGGCTGGGAGATTCCCCAAACAGCTTCAGAACATCCGAGAATTGCAGCTCATGCTGGAACTGGGGATGCAGTTAGAATGATGGCAGGTTTCAGAATTCCTCAGCTTGAACACCACTTACCATCATACTTGTCACCTCCTCCCGGGTCCCTCCACCCCCTGCTATCTCTGTCAACTCTTCCAGCCCCCTCCATATCTCTGTCACCTCCTATGACCCTCTAAGATCTCTACACTCCTCTCATCCCAGCTTCATGAACATCCTGAGATTCCCATGGCTCCATCATTGCAGGGCATGCCTTCAGCTGTCAGGGGCTCTGAGCTCAGGAATTCCCTACAGAAATCTCAGCCCATCCCTCTCAGGACTCACTAATGCACATTCTGACAGCCAAAGCAGTGGCTTCACAAAACAGCATAGTCAAATTCCACAGACATGACAATGAGCCATTTCCCTGCTCTCTAGTTAGCCTGGTCCACAGGCTGCTCCCTCGGCTCTGACCCCACGCCCACTCCCTCAAGAATGTGGGATATCAGCCTGGAGTTTACATTAGGAAATCTAGTGTTGAGTTGAAAGCTTCTGAGATCGACTGACACAGAAGCAAACTAACCACTACAGTTTGGATTTACACTTTAATGAAAGCATTTATTTGTGAACCTTAATACTATTAATTCTTTTCAGGTTGTTTTTTGAATTGGCAGTGTTTCTCTGAGCTCTCCCAGCTCAGATCCGTTCCTTATAGAACGTCTTTCCCATTGCTGCTAACTCTTCCAGGTTCTGCTTGGTTTCAGTCTCCAGGAGATCTTTCAGGGCAGCCTGTCTTACCTGTGAGAGAACAGGGATAGAGGAGGTGAGAAAACCAGTTAACTCATTTCAGCAATATCTCTGGAAAGAGAGAGAGAGAGAGAGACAGAGTGGAGAGATAGACGCACACAGAATGGAGAGAGACAGAGTGGAGAGAGATAGAGAGAGAGACGCACACAGAGTGGAGAGAGAAAGAGAGAGACGCGCGCGCGCGCACACACACACACACACACACACACACACAGAGTGGAGAGAGGGAGAGAGAGGTGGGGGGGAAAGAGAGAGAGGGAGGTGAGGGGGAAGAGAGAGAGAGGTGGGGGGGAGAGAGAGAGAGAGAGAGGTGGGGGGGGAGAGAGAGAGAGAGGTGGGGGGGGGAGAGAGAGAGAGAGGTGGGGGGAAGAGAGAGCGGGGGGGAGAGAGTGAGTGAGAGAGGGGAGACAGTGAGGGAGAGAGAGGGGAGAATGTGTGAGAAGAGAGTGTGTGTGTCCAGATATAAATATTTTTTTCAATTTGACCAAGACAACCAGCATGTATTGTTAAAAGCCCTCATCAGGTCTCACAATGGGGTGAGGAAATCTGTTGTCCTTTACACAACAAGAGGCACAAACTCTGAAAGGTGATATTTCAATATTGGTTGAGGTCTGAATTTTGGCCTCGAGCACTTCACGTGTATTCACTCTCGTACACACAAACTCTCACACTCACCCACCCACACACACACACACACACACGCACACACATGCAAACACACTCAATCTCCCTCACACACAGAAGAAATCGTGAACTTCTTTATATTAAAAGAAAGACTGAACTACCAGGAGAATCGCTTTGGATGCCAATCTCACTTCCTTAAGCATTGCCCTAATCTGCATTTCATTTATCTTCAACTGCATGGTGACTTGAGATTCTTTCAGAAACCTGTTGGTCTTGATGAGTTTCTCCCAACTGCAGAGATACAGCAGACAGGACAGCGAGTGAAACAAGTGGCACTCACAGATACCAAGAACTGCAGATGCTGGAGTCAGCGAGAACATGGTGCGGGGGCTGGAGGAACACAGCGGGCCAGGCAGCAGAGGAAGCAGGACAGTGGATGTTTTCGGGACCCTTCTTCAGAACAAAGTGGCACTCATGTTGTGCCTGGATCCTGCTTCACAGGAGAACAGTGACCCACCAAAGCAGAGAGCGGGAAACATCTTGGAACAAGAGGTTCAAGAGCGAGGGCCATTCAGCCCCTTTGTTCCATACCAGCCTCCTGTGTCCCTCAATCCTTGGCAGCTTAGGTGGTCATCCACCTTCCTCTGTTTTAAGCATCTATTGATTCGGACCACTCCCCCATCGCCATCCCCCGCAAAACCCCCCCATTGGCCACCCCCACCGCCATCCCCCGCAAACCCCCCCATTGGCCAACACCACCGCCATCCCCCGCAAACCTCCCCATTGGCCCCCGACTGCCATCCCCCGCAAAACCCCCCCATTGGCCCCCCAACCGCCATCCCCCGCAAAACCCCCCCATTGGCCCCCGACTGCCATCCCCCGCAAAACCCCCCCATTGGCCCCCGACTGCCATCCCCCGCAAAACCCCCCCATTGGCCCCCCAACCGCCATCCCCCGCAAAACCCCCCCATTGGCCCCCGACTGCCATCCCCCGCAAAACCCCCCCATTGGCCCCCGACTGCCATCCCCCGCAAAACCCCCCCATTGGCCCCCGACTGCCATCCCCCGCAAAACCCCCCCATTGGCCCCCCAACCGCCATCCCCCGCAAAACCCCCCCATTGGCCCCCGACTGCCATCCCCCGCAAAACCCCCCCATTGGCCCCCGACTGCCATCCCCCGCAAAACCCCCCCATTGGCCCCCGACTGCCATCCCCCGCAAAACCCCCCCATTGGCCCCCGACTGCCATCCCCCGCAAAACCCCCCCATTGGCCCCCGACTGCCATCCCCCGCAAAACCCCACCATTGGCCCCCGACTGCCATCCCCCGCAAAACCCCACCATTGGCGCCCCTCACCACCATCCCCGGAAAACCCCCCCCATTGGCCCCCCACCGCTATCCCCCGCAAACCCCACCATTGGCGCCCCTCACCACCATCCCCGGCAAACACCCCCCCCACCACCGTCCCCCGCAAAACCCCCCACCGCCGTCACCCGCAAACCCACCCCACCGCCATCCTTCAATCCCCCTTGTCGCCCCCACCATCCTTTTATTCCCCTTCTCCCCACCACCCTAAATTCCTTCCCCACCCCCCTCCTCCCCAGCTTTCAATGTCTCACTCTCCTTACTTTTCCATTTTTTCAAGAGCTCATTCATTTCCTCTCCTTTCTGAAACACAAAAAAAAGGAGGGAGCCGTGTTGACACGACAGATTGAAAAGCATTGAGCTTGCTATTCGGCTACAGCAGCCCTCACACCCCAGGCTGACCAATGTCTTTGCCTTCACCATCACTTGCCGCCCTCCCCAAAACCCTCTGCCCCACCTTAACCTCACCATTTCCTCTTCAACCCTTCAGTCATCCCCACAAAGCCTGACCTGGGGATGGATGGCTGTGGTGTCAGATAAGGGGGCATGGCTGGCACACTTTGGCATGAATTTCAGTGCCCTGGCTTCTTCCAGCTGGCCAACGCTAAACGGGTGGTGCCCGCCTGGTCCACTTGCAGTTGTCAGCCTGTGGTCCCTGCCTGCCCCTCCCGGTCGAATAGCCACTCGCGGTCACTGCCTGCCCCTCCCAGTCGATCAGCTGCTCGCTTCCCCCCACCCCGCAGTAAATTGAACGGCCACCTTGTCATCTCCGACTTCCCCTCCCGGTCAAATAGTCAGTTTGCGGTTGGCCCCTGCCTGCCCCTCCTGGAAGAATAGTCACCCGGCCATCTCTGCCCGCCTCTCCCGGTCGAATAGTCAGCTTGTCTTGCCTGCCTCTGCGTTTTCCCCCTCCCCCTAACCTGGTCGAATAGCCCTGTACCTGCATGTTGTCGGACGCCAAGCTTTCTCTGACCACCTCTTCTTTCTTAGGGGTACACATGGCTGCTCGCGTTTAGAAGGGCAAGATGAGGACTACTTCAGTCGAGCTGCCTGTCCCTGGCTTTGTTGACGGAAGTGGTGGGCCGTTGCCGGGGGCAACCATCTTCTTAAAGGGACAGCTGCCCTCTGCCTTAAAAGGGCGCCAACTCTCACTGAGGGGACTGATCCTGCATCTCATTTCCTTTCACTCAGCCCCTCAGGTGGGCCCTTCGGTTTTGGGCTGCCCTGTGAAGGGAAGGGGGAGGTGGGCACCCTGTCTGTGCGTGGCAAAATTCTGTAAACAGCCAAGTGACGATGGGAGAGAACAGTCTTTATCTTAAATCCACACTGCTGCCCTTCAGAAACAAAGTGTGCTGAATCTTTGGCCTGCCCCTTCCTGGCTGTGGTTCGGGGAATCAGGGGCTCTGATCCCTGCACGCGGCCCGCACCCGGAGCCCTCCGACGGAGAGGGGCGCGAGTGGAGCTGGGCCGAGAACTGCTGAAGGGCACTTTGCTGGTTTCGGGCTTGCCTGTGAGGAGTGTGCCGTCCAAGGATGTGACAAGCACTACATCGATGCAAGTCCTTCCCCACTGTCATTCAGAGTCCCCCTGAGGCATTCTGCATTGGGTTAGCAAATGGCTAGACGAGCCCCTCAGGATCCTTTTAAATCTTTCCCCTCTCACCTTAAACCTATGCCCCTCTAGTTTTGGACTCCCTTCTCTGGGGGAAAAGACCCTGACTTATCTAGTCATAGGGTCATACAGCACTGACCCTTCAGTCCAGGCCAGACATAATCCCAAACTAAACTGGTCCCACCTGCCTGTGTTTGGCCCACATCACTCCAAACATTTCCTATTCTTGTATTTAACTAAATGAGTTTTAAACACACCCACGTCCACCCGGCAATGGAGAGGGGTCAGAAGAGGTTTACAATGAGGAACAGTTGAGGACTCTGGGTCTGTACTCTTTAGAGTTTAAAGGATGGGGGAGGATATGATTGTGACTTGCAGAATACTAAGATGATTGGATAGAGTGGATGGGGAGTAGACACTTCCACTAGAAGGGGAGACTTAGATCCAAGGGCACAACCTCACAGTGAAGGGGACGACCCTTCGATGAGGAGGAATTTCTTCAGCCAGGGGGTGAAGAGTCTGTGGAACTCATTGCCACAGAAGGCTATGGAGGTCAGCTTGTTGAGTATATTTAAGTCAGAGATAGACACGTTCTTAAAAACCAAAAGAACTGCGGATGCTGTATATCAGGAACAAAAACAGAAGTTGCTGGAAAAGCTCAGCAGGTCTGGCAGACATTTCAGGTCCGGCGACTCTTCCTCAGAACCAAGGACTGAAAGAACTGTGGATCCTACAATCCAAAAATGTGCGGGTTTGGGTGGATTGGACGTGCTAAATTGTCCCATAGTGTCCATGGATGTGTAGGCTAGGTGGATTAGCCGTGGGAAAATGCAGGGATAGGATAGGGGGAGCAAAAATAAAGCTGCTGGATAAAGCTCAGCAGGTCTGGCTAGGTGCTTGATTGGGAAGGAGATCGAGGGTCTGTAGGAGAGTCTAGGACCTGAGGGCACAGCCTTAACAGTAAAGGGAAGGTCTTTTAGAATGGAGATAAGGAGAAAGTTCCTCAGCCAGAGAGTGGTGAATCTATGGAATTCACTGCCACAGAAGGCTGTGGAGGCCAGGTCATTGGGTACATTTAAGACTGGTTTAAGGTTCTTGATTATTAAGGGTTCTGGGGAGAAAGCAGGAGAATGGGGTTGAGGAACTTGTCAGCTATGATTGAATGGTGGAGCAGACCCGATGGGCTGAATGGCCTAATTTCTGTTCCTATGTCTTCTGATATTATAGCTGTGTAGGCACCTGGTGTTCTTGGAGAGATAACACTTCATGGCCACTAACATTTAAAGAGAGACATTAGCATCGCAGGGGCTGGAGTG